>NC_142480.1:30147500-30222500 GCF_049115385.1 Moschus berezovskii | reverse complement strand
TATTCATATGCTATCCTAATGAGGAAATGACGAGTTTTTATCAACCTTATTAAACATACACCCAGAAGATATCCATTTTAATAAGGGGCCAATTACTAAGTGTGTCTTCAGTTAGAAAGAACTTAGCTTTTACCTTGTTCTTTGGCTCTCCATGTCTCTAATTAATTGAATCTTGAAATCGTTGGACTTTCAGCTTAAGAGAAGACTGAAGAAGGGAACTTAACAACACTGCCTATTCCTTTATGTCTAGAACGGGCTAAAAAAAAAGAAAGAAAGAAAAAAAAAAAACACCTGTAATGCTAAAAGACTCAGGCTTTTGTCTGTTTCTAATATTACTTTTCTGCCTAATTGCCATCACTGCCACGTACATTAGGCCCTTTTTCAGCAGGGTTAAAACAGGGCCAGTGATGAATGGAAAACTGATTGTACTGCTGTCAAACTTGAATGTGAGGCTTATTCTAGAGATAGAAGTATGAGGAAAAGGACAGAGAATTGCACTTCATTAAAGCTCTACCAAGCTGATTGGAGTGGAGGAGGTAATTGAGATTTAAAGTGGCATTCCCATCACACTGTCCCTTTTTCAACTTAACAACTGTCATTCAAGCCACATAGGGCAACAATTGGCCAGATTTCCCAGCTCTTCTGAGTAATAAAACAGACACTCACCTTCTGGCTATTCGTTTTACTTACTTTGTTCTAATTTCCAATTCATGTGTCATTAGCGAACGAAGATTGACAAGAAATAGCTTTGACCTCACAGATTTGACCTTCAACCCCAGAGACCCAACTCTAGTCTGAACATAGGTTGGAATATGCTAAGAAACACCTTTCCTTTGCACAAGAATGAATGGCAGTTTTTTCATCATTGTACCACCCCCTGCCTGCCACTACATTTAGACTATGAGACATGTCAACTGCCTGTCACAATTACAATAGACACAGCACACCAGAATTTTCCCCAAATCCAAGGGGAACTTCCTGAACAAAGAGTAAATTTTATTGCACAGATTTTGGAGACCTCCAATTTGTAGAGCCATAATGAATGCATCCCACAGACAAATAGGTAGTTGTTAATTATCCCAGCAATTTCTTTTTTTAATGTGCTAACAACACAGCGTGCTAAGCCTTCATATCCTACACTGTTACCTGATGATCTCATCACATTTGAAAAGATGGTAGTCTGGGAAGAAGGCATTATTATAGCAAGTATGCATGACAATAAGTTACATGATTATAATCCCTTATTATCACGGTTTAATAAAAAGAAAGTGTGATATTTTGGAAGCAGATGGGCCTGGCTATACCTTTACTGCACCAACTAAAGTAAGTTTACCTATAGTATCACTTTAAGATAAACATATTTTCCTTGACTGATTATTCAAAAGCGTGTACATATTAATTTTGTGTAAAAAAATGCTGTGGATAAAAAAAAAATGCTGAAGGGCAAGACCTATGACCTGAGTAAGAGCCCTCAATAAACATAAAAGTAATTTATACCTTTTACATGGTTTTGAGTAGAAACTGGATCCTGGAAATCTATCGGAGTGAGGAAAGGATTATGGTTTCTTCATACTGTGTGACAAAACATTGGGATGTTTCTAAAAAAAAAAAGAATGAGATACACCACTGTATTGTTCCAGGTGTTTGAAAAGTTGACTGTTTCCTTCCATGATAAAACATTTTGAAAACGCTGCCAGGTTACTGCTTTGACTTCATCTTAATGAAATGTGAAGTAGTTTTCATTTTACCAGCAATATTAATTTTGCTGCAGTTTTGTAAAAATCATGGATAAATGACTATATTGACTTCACTTCAGTGGATATTACAGTCATGTGGTTTTCCCTTATAATATTCTAACATGGATTTGCATAGCTCATTGTGTTTTACTGTGTTTTCTGAATTTCTTACTTCTGTTGCTAAAAGCAGAGGGCACAATGCGTTTTCTTACGGAGGAGGCATTAACTTTCATGAGAAATCACAATTGTTACCACATCACCCATAAGTACTCTTAGAGCTACTACCTTCAGAACATTTAAATAGGAAACTCAAAGAACTGATTTCTTTTGAAGAAGGTGATTAGCATAGAAATACAAAAGAATCATTTCAGAATAGGACACACTTCCAGTGTATGACATAGTAAGAGTTTACTAATAATTCCAAAATTCAGGGAGTCTATTGTGGATAGAGCATTCCTTATTAGATCTGTGTCACTATTATGGGTGAAACATGCTTTCAGGGTAATGACAGTAATATATTTACCATCACTTTGTTCTGATGCATGTACCCTCCCTGTTGCGACCGTGATCTTCCAGCCCAACAGTCAGAAAGCTCTTTGTATTTGGAATTTTGCTTTCCTGTGGCTGAATTTTCATGTCCTTATAGATGAGAGAAGGTTAAAACTTATAGTTTTATCTCAACAGCATATTGTCAGTGAAAGAAATAAACCTCAGACTGTTGGTAGCTTCTGCAGAGATGTCTTTTATCCTACACCTATGACAATTAACCTGTGTTACAGAAGCTAACAAGAGTTAGGCCGGAGGTCAAGGGTCAGGTCCCTGTCAAGAGGAAGTTATTCTTCAGTCCACTAAATCTCTTATCATTTTCATCTGATGTGATATCCACCCGTCAGCCAGAGAATGAAGGCCATTGTCTTATTCTAAGTGCTGCACTTTTTGCCTCAAAGGGAACACATTTTTATTACTTTTCCTATACTGTTTTCTAGCTTGAAAATTTCATCTTCAAAATAAATACACTGAACTAATATTATTTTCAGACTAAAATAAAAATGAGAAAGCAATGTTAAAAACAAGTTTTGAGTATCCACCTTTGTTTGATTTAATGCACATATATTGTTAATGAAGTCAAAAGTGTCAACCAAATGAATAATTAATTTGTAGCATCTGGAGAAATAACAAATGGCAGACTATCGTGACAATATAACATGTGCCTAAATGTGTGTCTACAAGTGGGCAGACTCACCCAGATATTATGGACTAGCACCATATCCAGCTAGCAAGTATGTTTCTGGAATATAATACAGCATTGTCTGAGAAATATTTTCATGATGGACTTCAGTTGATGGGTATACATGGTAAAACCTGCTTATACCTAGATATTATAAAATTCCATTTAGAATGTTGTGTAGACTCAGCCGTCCTAATAGTACAATATGCAAACTGCAATTCCTCTTGTCATGAGATTCAACTTGTAAGGAAAAGTTTATCTCAAGGATTAAAAAAAAAACAGGTATCTCAAAGCTTTAAAAGAGTAGAACATATAGTTTGAGTCATAAGGTTAAAGGTGACTGAGTTCGGTTGTTCAGACCTTCTCTTTCAAAACAAGGATACTGAATCACAAAGAAGCCTCATGCTCTCCTCTGTCTGCAGAGAACTGTAACATCTGGAGAATTTTCATATGCCTCTTTCCTTCTGACAACTATAAGAGTAACAAGGACTTCCCTGATAGCTCAGTTGGTAAAGAATGCAGGAGACCCCCCCGATGGATTCCTGGGTTGGAAAGATCCACTAGAGAAGGGATAGTCTACCCACTCCAGTATTCTTGGGCTTCCCTTGTGGCTCCGCTGGTATAAAGAATCTGCTCACAATATGGGAGACATGAGTTCAATCCCTGGGTTGGGAAGATCTCCTGCAGAAGGGAAAAGGTAACCCACTCCAGTATTCTGGCCTGGAGATTTCCATGGACCTTATGGGTTCGCAAAGAGTCAGACACCACTTTCACAAGAATAGCAGAGTGGGATGGAAAGTTTTCAAATGGAAATCAGGGATCATATACTTTCCTCAGATTTATTAAGTAAGTGAAAGTTGCTCAGTCATGTCCGACTCTTTGAGACCCCATGGACTATACAGTCATGGAAATCTCCAGGCCAGCATACTGGCGTGGGCAGCCTTTCCCTTCTCCAGAGGATCTTCCTAAACCAGGGATTGAACCCAGGTCTCCTACATTCCAGGTGGATTCTTTGCCAGCTGAGCCACAAGGGAAGCCCTACTGGCTAGTTAAATAGCAGGAGTCTCAGTTCCCTAGCTGTCAAATGGGAGTGAGAGGTCATTATTCCCATCCCTGTGGATTTTTAAAGGCTTAACAGCATTTCTCTGCATCCTCACTACAGATAGAAACCTCTCCTCTGTGCTCCCTAAAAAGAGTTTTATCTTAACTCCTAATAAAAACATATATATTCCACCCTCATGGCCTTGATCTTTTTGAGAATAGGAATGGGTGGTGCTTTCTTCATTTTCCCCTCCGGGTACTTAGCAGAGTGCCTGTTGAATTAATGAATGAAGGAATCATTCTAGGGTGATTATACATTTATTTTTGCTTATTCTTTTCATGTTTAATTATTAATAGGCCCCATTCACTTTCAAAATTATACAAGTTTGGATGACAATTATATAGTGTTTATTATTTCCTTAATGGAGACGTCTTACATCACCATATGGAAACTACTTACATCACTAGTTTACTTGAGATAAATTAATACTCACTCCCATTTCTCTTTTCTTCATAACATAACTCCAGTTCTTTTGCCTTTCTTTATTATCTTTTAAAGTTTGGAGATTATTTTAGTGAACAGTTGAAGCACAGATTTGGCCCTCTGCATTCACTGTTAGCCAATATTTAAAGCACCCTGTTCCCAAGTAGGGAACTCTGCAGTTCCCTATATGGTTATAGGATTCTAATAAATACAGTCCTATCCTTTGATGGGTCTCCCAAATTGAAACTAAAGGGCTCACATTATTTGCTAATTATTATTTTAGGTAACCAACTCTCTGGCTTCTTAATCATGACTGTACATAAGACTCTGTTATTACAGTTTTGGGGAAAAAACAACTCTCTACTAACAAGCAGAAATAAACAATACATTCCAATAGACCTTATCTTGGGAAACACTAATGCTGTAGAAAGGACCCACTTGAAAGGGTGAGGATGAAATAATAATCTTGTCCTTACAATAACAACTGTCATCTAAATGACATCTTAAAATAAGCACATGGTTCAAAAGTTGGTATACTTGGTCTCTGTTTCTGACTATAGTAATATATTAGATAGAAACATGACCATTTCTGATTTCATAATGAAAAAAAGAAATGACTTTCCTAAGAAGCCACTCCCAAATTCAACCATCTCTTTTCCCAGCCTGGTCATACTTTTTACTGATGCATTCAAACAGTCTATATGCTGATACATTAAAGATTCTGATATGAAAATGAACAAACAAAAAATAGAGGAAAATGTGGTTTTGTAAGACAGAACCTTTAGCTTACAATAACATTTTCAGTAAATTTCTCCATTTGAAATGTGGACATTTATTGTAGGCTTTTTAAGAACCTACACCACCATTATTAGTCCCACGTATTAAATATGTGACTCAGTTTTAGCTTTTAAAATAATATGTAAACAAATGTCTTCAGATACTATTCAGAGTAAATGAGCTGATTCTTACACTGGAATAGCCTGGCTGCCTTCCATTTTATTTTAGTTCTACTGGTTTATATTCTTCATATCATATCTAAGTAAAAATAGAGGGAAACCTCAGAGGAAACTTACAGGTGTGTCATAGCAATCACTTCTGATCAGCCACCAGCTTAGTCACCAACCCATGGAATTGCTAATAGGCATATCACAAAGTTTAAAGGCGAAAATCAGAATGTTCCTATACATTTACATGTTTTTTAAATCTTTAAGGTAATTACACTTTTAACCTTATTTCAGCTTCAATATAAGGTGGCACTAGTGGTAAAGAGCACGCTTGCCAATGTAGGAGACACAAGAGACTCAGGTTTGATTCCTGGAGTTGGGAAGATCCCCTGGTGGTGGGCATGACAACCCATTCCAGTATGCTTGCCTGGGGAATCCCATGCACAAGGAGCCTGGTGGGCTACAGTCCATAGGATCTCAGAGTCGAACACAACTGAAGTGACTTAGTACCAATGAAGGAGCAGATAGACAAGTCAAAATAAGGACATTTTCTTGATCTCACTTTTTCTTTTTTTTTTAGTATTTCTATATCATCACTTGTAATCAAACTTGAACTCAACTCTTTCCAAAAAGTTTTTAAAAAGCTATTAACAACAAAAGGAAAGAAAAAGAAATGTCTGTTTCCATGCATGAGTTATATACACTTGGGGAAAGGAAATTTGGAAGATTCCAAACATAAGGACCTGGATTATTTTCGTGAAAGGCTGGTATATTCCTTGCAATGGTCCATAAACAAAGTTCACATTCCTCCGTATCAGACATGAAATAAACCCTCTTCCCTCAATGCAAACCATGAAAATCCACCCTAAATGACCTCAGTTAAATACATGGCAATCAGCCTCAAAATCTTTTTTTTTTTATTTTATTGGAGGCAAATTACCTTACATTAATATATTGGTTGGTTTTGCCATACATTGACACGAATCCGCCCCGGGTGTACATGTGTTCCCTTTCTTGAACCCCGCTCCCACCTCCCTCTTCCCCATATCCTCCCTCCAGGTCATCCCCGTGCACCAGCCCCAAGCATCCTATCATGCTTTGAACCTGGACTGCTGATTCATTTCACATATGATAATATACATGCTACAATGCCATTCTCCCAAATCATCCCACCTTCACCCTCTCCCACAGAGTCCCAAAGACTGTTCTATACACCTATGTCTCTTTTGCAGTCTCGTATACAGGAGAAGGAAATGGCAACCCACTCCAGTACTCTTGCCCAGAAAATCCCATGGATGGAGGAGCCTGGTGCAGGCTACTGTCCATGGGGTCGCAAAGAGTCGGACATGACTGAGTCACTGAGCGACTTCACATACAGGGTTAAGGTTACCATCCTTCTAAATTCCATATATATGCGTTAGTATACTGTATTGATGTTTTTCTTTCTGGCTTACTTCACTCTGTATAATAGGCTCCAATTTCATCCACCTCATTAGAACTGATTCAAATGCATTCTTTTTGATGGCTGAAAAATACTCCATTGTGTATATGTACCAAAGCTTTCTTATCCATTCATCTGCAGATGGACATCTAGGTTGCTTCCACGTCCTCGCTATTATAAACAGTGCTGCAATGAACACTGGAGTACATGTGTCTCTTTCAATTCTGGTTTTCTCGGTGTGTATGCCCAGGAGTGCGATTGCTAGATCATATGGCAGTTCTATTTCCAGTTTTTTGAGGCATCTCCACACTGTTCTCCATAGTGTCAGCCTCAAAATCTATTCAGCCGAGCATGAAAAGTCAGGAAGGCAGAAACACATTGACTTTACCTTATATATTCTATAAAGAATTGAAAAGTATTCAAGCAGAAGAAAACAAGTATCCAAAGAAAGGAGTTTGATGTCATTCCTCACCTCCCCTCGGGTTTGTTGATTCAGATGTTCTGGTTCCTTTTACTTTTAATATTCTCAGAGATTCCGGTTCAAAATGTCGGTGCAGGAGAAAATCCTGAACTGACAGCTTACTGCGGACACACCAAGCTAAGTATCCAAGGTCCTCAGGAAAAAAAAAAACAAAACTAAACTAAACTAAAAAGTAGTGGAGCGACCCCTTCACATCAACCAAGGAGAGGGAAACCACCCAGAGCAATAGGGAAGGCTGAGACGCCATCTCGCCATGAACTGCACCCTCAGCACGGTCACCCATATCAGAAGAGAACTCAAAACCTAGAACTTCTCCCTGAGGAGCAACGAGTTTGTACCTCACATGATGCACGCCAACTTTTAAGACCCAGGCCAGAGAGAGGACTCCTGACTTTAAAGACCAGCAGGAGCATGCGCAGGAGACCGGGGTTGGGGAGCTGTGCAAACTGAGGATTGGCTTTTAAAGGGTCATGCACACTCACCTGCCCCAGGACTCCTCACAGAAGCAGCCCATTGAAAAGTGCCCAGAGCACAGGTGAAAGAGACTCGTTTGCTAACTTGAAAGCTTTGGCCTGAGGGATAGTAGTCTTCCACATACTCTCCAAGGATGGAGGCTAGTGGGCGCCATCTTCCTTCTCTCCCCAGGCCTTGCTGAGGCTAGAGGTTGCCATCTTTTTATTCTTTCTCTTTTTCTTCCTGGGTGGCACCTTTGCACTTCCCCTCTGTCTCACTTAAGCCAGCAGGCACCATCTTTGTGCTCTTCCTCTGCCACACTCCAGAGTGCCCGTATATCCCAGAGGGGAGCCTCGGAAAACGAGTTCTTCTAAATCTGAGTTCCATTTTCCTTGGTTGATACCCTGCAAATAAACCTTTACTCTGCTGCAGGCATGCTTCCCTGGTGGCTCAGATGGTAAAGCGTCTGCCTGCAATGCAGGAGACCTAGGTTCGATCCCTGGATTGGGGCGATTCACCTGGAGAAGGGAATGGCTACCCACTCCAGGATTCTCCTGGAGAGAATCCCCATGGACAGAGGAGCCTGGTGGGCTACAGTCCATGGAGTCAGAAAGGGTGGGACAGGACAGCGATTAACATACACTGCTGCAAGCACTCGCTGCCAGAGTATGGCTTTCTGTACCATGGGCATATGAACCCTTGCTTGGTTACAACTCTACATGCATCTGGCAACCCAGTTTTTGTGGCTGCCACTCAGAGCTGACCACCTGGCTCTTGAGGACAGGCGGGCTTGCATTCCTAGGACTATAACATCAGAGAGAAAGTTCTCCCCAGACTACCACTCCCAGGGCACTGCAGGGGGAGCAGACGGACACACACCCCTAGTCTTCCTGAGAAAGAGGTCTATTTGCTTGTCTAGGAACTGTGGCCTGAGGGACAGGCTTTTGGTTTGGCATTGGGTATGACAGAGGCACTCTCAAGGAACTGAGGCTGGGGCTGTGGTCACTGTACTTTCCCTCTGCCTTGCTCCAGCTCAATGGTATCTTCTAGAAGTAGCCTTTTTGGTGCCCTGATTTTGTGGTTGCTGCCAGGGACACGTCTACATCACCTGGCTCTGGCAACCAGTGTGGCTTATGATCCTGGGTCTCACTGGACTGTAACCAGCCCCAGTACACAGCAAAAAGCCACAGATCCAGGAACTCAATCTTTCTGTGAAAGAGGATTGTTAGATTACAGTTGCAGCCTGAGGGACAGGCTTTCAATTAAACACCTAAATGTGTGTGCTTAGTTGCTCAGTTGTGTCCAACTCTTTGTGACCCCATGGACTGTAGCCCACCAAGCTCCTCCGTCCATGGGATTTTCCCAGGCAACAATACTGGAGTGGGTTGCCATTTCCTTCACCAGGGTATCTTCCTGACCCAGGGATCGAACCTGTGTCTCCCACATTGCAGGCAGACGCTTTACTGTTTAAAACACCAGGGAGAGAGGCTTAGGGCTGACTTCGACCCTTCTTGAGACCTCAAAGGGTGGCCACTATTTCACACTCTCCTGCTTTGCTCCGGTGCCAGTATCTCTTGGAGGGAAACTTTTTACCCACCCCAGTTTCTGTGTCTGGCGTATAATGTTCCCTTATTATCCATTTGATGACTACAGGGTCTGTAGTGATATCCCCGTTTCATTTGCCTCCACTTTCACTTATTTTGTCTCCAATGATGAGTCCCTGACTGAGAGGGTAGGAGTGGTTCATTACTGACAGACAGGGGTGGGAGAAGAAGGTGAGAAGGCACCACCCTAGCTGGGAAGCGAACTGGCACCTCATTACAACTAGCTGAGGGTTTAAGTTCAGGCTCTCCTGGTGTTCCCTACTGATGTCATTCATGGGACAGACGTGGTAGGCAGAGAGTGGAGGGCTCATTACTTCTTAGTAGGGGATAAAAGTTTCATCTCAACCATCTCATCCACTCAACCATCTCATCCACTCAACCATCTCTGGTTCCACCCCAGCAAGAGATTTGAGAAACCTCATTAAAGTCTAGAGAGGGTAGAATTCTAGGCTCCCCACTTAGCCCTTACTGGTCTGAGTAGGGGCTCAGAAACAAATTTTTCTGCAATGTTCTGGCTAAAATTAAACAGTCTTTGGACTTCCCATGTGGAGCAGTGGTAAAGAATCTGCCTGCCAATGCTGGAGACACAGGTTCAACCCCTGGGTTGGGAGATCCTCCAGAGAAGGAAATGGCAACCCACTCCAGTATTCTTGCCTGTAAAATCCCACGGACAGAGGAGCCTGGAAGGCTACAGTCCTTGGAGTCGCAAAAGAATTGGACATGACTTAGCATGTAAACAAAAACAATTCAAAGCAGTTATTGTGTAAAAATTATGTCTTGCTAGACTGCCCCTTTCCTGTCATTCGACTGGAAAGCAAGCTTTTGTTAGGGCTTATTGTGTCTTCACCAGTTGGCATTTCTGGGCTACCAAATTCTTGAGCTCCAAGTTTATAATATATGAAGCAAAAGGAAAGTTAGGAAACTCACTCCTAGCCAGTGTGCCTTTTTCTCTTCACTTTTCAAAATCTCCTTATGTTTGTTCTACATGTATGCCCAGGGTTTTTCATTTCGCTCAGGGAAGAGTTTGTTTATCTTTCCCCAAGTGGAAGTCAATCCACATTATTTTTTGTAACTTATAATGATTTTAATAATATGCCATATATTATTTTGGTGATCATCCATTTAGAATATACTAAATGGACTAAATGAGAATTTCTTTCTCAATAGAAAATTTAAACCAACACACCTTGGAAGTAATTGAATAAGCAAAGATAAACTCATGTTGATAAAAACTACCTTAATATCATTTTTGTGGACCTTATGAAAGCTAGACAATGAATGAATTCTGATGTGAACTATCTAAAAGGAGTGAAATATTTTGATTTTGTGATTTCCAGAGTTTAGGAGAAAAGAGTAAAATTCTCTAAAGAATTTTAGGAATTAGAATAGAATTGCCAACCTTTTTTTTGTATTCTATCTCAAGAAATATTTACTGTTATTTGGTGTGATTGGGTTTATATTATTAAGAAGAAAATTCCTTTATTGATCAGTGACTTCAAGAACTGTTTTCACTGGCTAAGTGGTTTGAAAAATTGTTTCCATGTGCTCTTTCCAATTGGCAGAGTTGTGCAATACCTGAGTAATATCTTAGTGAGCTCAGTTTCTTAGACCTAAAAAATACCTCAATGAAAGAAAGCAAAATAAAAAAACTAACACCAGTTAAATTTGAATTTCAGACAAATAGCAAATAATTTTTAATTATATAATTATGTATGCAATATATAATTATGTTGTATAATTATGCCTTATGCAATATTTAGGATATATTTATATAAAACAGTTATTTGTTGTTCATCTGAAATTCAAAATCAATTGGGTGTCCTGTATTTTATCTGAAAACCCTATATTTTAAAATGTCAAAAGAAAAATACAGCTCACTCTCTAAGTGTTAGATATATATACATAGATAGATAAATAGATACAGATATACAGGAAATCTTTTAAAGGGCGTCAGTATAGTATGTTCATATTTTAGAAATTGCACTAAGTAGATTAATAATAAAAGTTAAAAGCAAAGAATGATCCAAAAAAATACCATAAGCAGAATGAAAATGATGGGTTAATTGATTAGGAAGTATGAAAATACCATTTCTGTGTGTGTGTGTGAAAGAGAGAAGAATGAAGAAGGAAGGAAGGGGGGGAATATTGACTTGATTGAAGGGATGGCAGAAAAAATGGTGAAGAATCAAAAAAAACATCAGTTTTTAGATTGGAAAACAGACTATTAGTGCTTTAGTTAAGGAAAAATAAGTGCCTTTAAGAAAGACGCTGAAAGAGGAGGAGGAGCAGATGGGGAGCAATGCTAAATGCAGGGCAGGGTTGGCTTGAGGGGTGACTGCAATTTAGGGGCCTGCATTTTATGCTTAGCCTGCATGCCTACAAAGTCGCTTCAGTCATGTCCAAGTTTTTGAAAGCCCATGGGATGTAGCCTGCCAAGCTCCTCTGTCCATGGAATTCTCCAGGCAAGAATATTAGAGTAGGTAGCCATTTCCTTCTTCAGGGATCTTCCTGACCCAGGAACTGAAACCAGGTCTCCTGAATTGCAGGCAGATTCTTTACCATCTGAGCCACCAGGGAAGTCCATAGTTAGCCTATTCATATGGAAACACTTTTAAACATCAAGTGTTCTACCTACAAGAAATTATTATTGTCATGAATCATTATCTTTGGAATAGCAAGTAGTATGAAACTAGATATTAAGGAAAACTTCCATTTTTTCATTCAATATTTTATGTGTGGAATAAGGAAAAACTAAGCAAAGGTTAGTAAAAATTGTTATTGATTCAAATGCTTCTAATGTTCGATCTAAATTATTTTGGTTAGAGTGTCTTCTTCTAAGCCCTAATTGTATATCACTGGATAAGTCAGTGACCTCCTACCTAGTAACCTAACTTCAGTATTATCTATTCATTGTTGCTTAGTTGCTAAGTTGTGTCCAACTCTTTTTCGACCCCATGGACTGTAGCCTGCCAGGCTCCTCTGTCCATGGGATTTCCCAGGCAAGAACTGGTTGCTATTTCCTTCTCCAGGGTACCGTCCCCACCCAGGAATCAAACCTAAGCCTGCATAGGCAGGTGGATTCTTCACCACTGGGCCACTGGGAAAGCCCTCAGTATTACTATTCTTAGATACAAGCTCCATGCCAGTGATAGTTCTCTTCAGTAATCTTCTTCTCATTGTCAAAACCAAATCAAGGCTGAAACCTGACCCTGTCTTTCATGGGGCACTTCAGTATGATCCTGACCTCATTTCCAACCTTTGCTCTGGTCATTTCCCCACTGACAACCCATGAAACATTCCAACAGAAATTACCTATTACTGAAATCTTTTACTTGTCTCTCTCTGTTTTTGTTCTTGACATAGCAGTCACTTTCATCTTCCTCCCAAGATCTTACTTTTCCTTGTATAAATTCTCACTTTTTAAAAAAAGCATAACTTAAATTCCTCTCCACTATATCGATCATTTCCTGATTGGTAAACCCACTTATTCTCACTCCCCTACTCTGATTTTCACCTTATTCCTTAATGTTATTTAACATATTAGCATTGATTCTTCACTGTTTAGTTACTTGTGGTCCTCCCAGAAGGCAATAAAATCTATGAAAATATGCTCATGATTTACTCATCCATCTTTGTGCTGCTACTATCATTTTATTTTTATTTTATTTTTTAATTTTTATTGGAGGCTAATTATTTTACAATATTATATTGGTTGGTTTTGCCATACATTGACATGAATCCACCCCGGGTGTATATGAGTTCCCCCTCCCGAACCACCCTCCCACCTCCCTCCTCCCCTTATCCTCCCTCTGGGTCATCCCCGCATACCAGCCCAGAGCATCCTATAATATGCATCAATCCTGAACTGGCAATTCGTTTCACATACGATAATATACATGTTTCTATGCCATTCTCCCAAACCATCCCATGCTCACCCTCTCCCACAGAGTCCCAAAGACTGTTCTATACATCTGTGTCTCTTTTGCTGTCTCGTATACAGGGTTATCATTTCCATCTTTCTAAATTCCATATATATGCATTAGTATATTGTAGTGGTGTTTTTCTTTCTGGCTTACTTCACTCTGTATAATAGGCTCTAGTTTCATCCACCTCATTAGAACTGGTTCAAATGCATTCTTTTTAATGGCTGAGTAATACTCCATTGTGTATATGTACCAAAACTTTATCCATTCGTCTGCAGATGGACATCTAGGTTGCTTCCATGTCCTGGCTATTATAAACAGTGCTGCAATGAACATTGGAGTACATGTGTCTCTTTCAATTCTGGTTTCCTCAGTGTGTATGCCCAGGAGTGCGATTGCAGGATCATATGGCCATTCTATTTCCAGTTTTTTGAGGAATCTCCACACTGTTCTCTATAGTGTCTGTACTAGTTTGCATTCCCACCAACAGTGTAAGAGGGTTCCCTTCTCTCCACACCCTCTCCAGCATTTATTGAATGTAGACTTTTGGATAGCAGCCATTCTGACTGGTGTGAAATGGTATCTCATTGTGGTTTTGATTTGCATTTCTCCGATTATGAGGGATGTTGAGCATTTTTTCATGTGTTTGTTAGCCATCTTTATGTCTTCTTTGGAGAAATGTCTGTTTAGTTCTTTGGCCCATATTTTGATTGGGTCACTTAGTTTTCTGGAATTGAGCTGCAGGAGCTGCTTGTATATTTTGGAGATTAATCCTTTATCAGTTGCTTCATTTGCTATTATTTTCTCCCATTCTGAAGGCTGTCTTTTCACCTTGCTTATAGTTTCCTTTGCTGTGCAGAAGCTTTTGATTTTAATTAGGTCCCATTTGTTTATTTTTGCTTTTATTTCCAATATTCTGGGAGGTGGGTCTTGGAGGATCCTGCTGTGATTTATGTCGGAGAGTGTTTTGCCTACGTTCTCCTCTAGGAGTTTTATAGAATCTGGTCTTACATTTAACTCTCTAAACCATTTTGAGTTTATTTTGGTGTATGGTGTTAGGAAGTGTTCTAGTTTCATTCTTTTACAAGCGGCTGACCAGTTTTCCCAGCACCACTTGTTAAAGAGTCTGTCTTTTCTCCATTTTATGTTCTTGCCTCCTTTGTCAAAGATAAGGTGTCCATAGGTGCATGGATTTATCTCTGGGCTTTCTATTTTGTTCCATTGATCTATATTTCTGTCTTTATGCCAGTACCATACTGTCTTGATGACTGTGGCTTTGTAGTAGAGCCTGAAGTCTGGCAGGTTAATTCCCCCAGTTCCATTTTTCTTCCTCAAGATTGCTTTGGCTATTTGAGGTTTTTGTATTTCCATACAAATGTGAGATTATTTGTTCTAGTTCTGTGAAAAATATCATTGGTAGCTTGATAGGGATTGCATTGAATGTATAAATCACTTTGGGTATCATACCCATTTTTACAATATTTATTCTTCCAGTCCACGAACATGGTATATTTCTCCATCTATTAGTGTCCTCCTTGATTACTTCCATTAGTGTTTTATAGTTTTCTATGTACAAGTCTTTTGTTTCCTTAGATAGATATATTCCTAAGTATTTAATTCTTTTCGTTGCAACAGTGAATGAAATAGTTTCCTTAATTTCTCTTTCTAAATTTTCTCATTATTATTTGTATAGGAATGCAAATGATTTCTGTGTGTTGATTTTATATCCTGCAACTTTATTGTATTCATTGATTAGCTCTAGTAGTTTTCTGGTAGAGTCTTTAGGGTTTTCTGTGTAGAGGATCATGTCATCAGCGAACAGTGAAAGTTTTACTTCTTCTTTTCCTTTTACTACTTTCTTTTCTTTTATGTCTTTTTCTGCTCTGATTGCTGTAGCCAAAACTTCCAGAACTATCTTGAATAGTGGTGGTGAGAGTGGGCACCCTTGTCTTGTTCCTGATTTTAGGGGAAATGTTTTCAGTTTTTCACCATTGAGGATAATGTTTGCTGTGGGTTTGTCATACATAGCTTTCATTATGTTAAGATACGTCCCTTCTATTCCCACTTTCTGGAGGGTTTTTTTATCATAAATGGATGTTGATTTTGTCAAAGGCTTTCTCTGCATCTATTGAGATAATCATATGATTTTTATTTTTCAGTTTGTTAATGTGGTGTATTATGTTGATTGATTTGCAGATATTGAAGAATCCTTTCATTCCTGGGATAAAGCCCACTTGGTCATGATATGATCTTCTTAATGTGTTGTTGGATTCTGATTGCTAGAATTTTGTTAAGGATTTTTGCATCTATGTTCATCAGTGATATTGGCCTGTAGTTTTCTTTTTTTGTGGGGTCTTTACCAGGTTTTGGGATTAGTGTGATGGTGGCCACATAGAATGAGTTTGGAAGTTTCCCTTCCTCAGCAATTTTCTGGAAGAGTTTGAGTGGAATTGGTGTTAGCTCTTCTCTAAATTTTTGGTAGAATTCAGCTGTGAAGCCGTCTGGACCTGGGCTTTTGTCTGCTGGAAGGTTTCTGAGTACAGCCTCTAGTTCCGTGCTTGTGATGGGTCTGTTCAGATTTTCTATTTCTTCCTGGTTCAGTTTTGGAAAGTTGTTCTTTTCTAGGAATTTGTCCATTTCTTCCAGGTTATTCATTTTATTGCCATATAATTGCTGATAGTATTCTCTAATGATCCTTTGCATTTCTGTGTTGTCGGTTGTGATCTCTCCATTTTCATTTCTAATTTTACTGATTTGGTTCTTCTCCCTTTGTTTCTTGATGAGTCTGGCTAGTGGTTTGTCAATTTTATTTACCTTCTCAAAGGACCAGCTTTTGGCTTTGTTGATTTTTGTTATGGTCTCTTTTGTTTCTTTTGTATTTATCTCTGCCCTAATTTTTATGATTTCTTTCCTTCTGCTGACCCTGGGGTTCTTCATTTCATCCCCTTCTAGTTTCTTTAGATGTAGAGTTAAGTTATTTAGTTGACTTTTTTCTTGTTTCTTGAGGTGTGCCTGTATTGCTATGAACTTCCCCCTTAGCACTGCTTTTACAGTGTCCCAGAGGTTTTGGGTTGTTGTGTTTTCATTTTCATTCATTTCTATGCATATTTTGATTTCTCTTTTGATTTCTTCTATGATTTGTTCATTATTCAGCAGCGTGTTGTTCAGCCTCCATATGTTGGCATTTTTAATGGTTTTTCTCCTGTAATTGAGATCTAATCTTACTGCATTGTGGTCAGATAAGAGGCTTTGAATGATTTCAATTTTTTTGAATTTACCAAGGCTAGATTTATGGCCCAGGATGTGATCTATCCTGGAACAGGTTCCGTGTGCGCTTGAGAAAAAGGTGAAATTCATTGTTTTGGGGTGAAATGTCCTATAGATATCTATTAGGTCTAACTGGTCTATTGTATCATTTAAAGTTTGTGTTTCCTTGTTAATTTTCTGTTTAGTTGATCTATCCATAGATGTAAGAAGGGTATTAAAATCTCCCACTATTATTGCATTGTTGTTAATTTTCCCTTTCATACTTGTTAGTAATTGTCTTACATATTGCAGTGCTCCTATGTTGGGTGCATAAATATTTATAATTGTTATATCTTCTTCTTGGATTGATCCTTTGATCATTATGTAGTTTCCTTCTTTGTCTCTTTTCACAGCCTTTGTTTTAAAGTCTATCTTATCTGATATGAGTATTGCTACTCCTGCTTTCTTTTGGTCTCTATTTGCATGAAATATCTTTTTCCAGCCATTCACTTTCAGTCTGTATGTGTCCCTGGTTTTGAGGTGGGTCTCTTGTAGACAACATATATGGGGGTCTTGTTTTTGTATTCATTCAGCCAGTCTTTGTCTTTTGGTTGGGGCATTCAACCCATTTACTTTTAAGGTAATTATTGATAAGTATGATCCCGTTGCCATTTTCTTTATTGCTTTGGGTTTGAGTTTATACACCCTTTCTGTGTTTCCTGTCTAGAGAAGATCCTTTAGCATTTGTTGGAGAGCTGGTTTGGTGATGCTGAATTCTCTCATCTTTTGCTTGTCTGTAAAGCTTTTGATTTCTCCTTCATATTTGAATGAAATCCTTGCTGGGTATAGTAATCTGGGCTGTAGGTTATTTTCTGTCATCATTTTAAGTATGTCGTGCCATTCCCTCCTGGCCTGAAGAGTTTCTGTTGAAAGATCAGCTGTTATCCTTATGGGAATCCCCTTATGCGTTATTTGCTGCTTTTCCCTTGCTGCTTTTAATATTTGTTCTTTGTATTTGATCTTTGTTAATTTGATTAATATGTGTCTTGGAGTATTTTGCCTTGGGTTTATCCTGTTGGAGACTCTCTGGGTTTCTTGGACTTGGGTGATTATTTCTTTCCCCATTTTAGGGAAGTTTTCAACTATTATCTCCTCAAGTATTCTCTCATGGTCTTTCTTTTTGTCTTCTTCTTCTGGGACTCCTATGATTCGAATGTTGGAGAGTTTAACATTGTCCTAGAGGTCTCTAATATTGTCCTCATTTCTTTTAATTCGTTTTTCTTTTTTCCTCTCTGTTTCATTTATTTCTACAATTCTATCTTCTAACTTGCTTATCCTGTCTTCTGCCTCTGTTATTCTACTGTTTGTTCCCTCCAGAGTGTTTCTGATCTCATCTATTGCATTATTTATTGTATATTGACTCTTTTTTATTTCCTCTAAGTCCTTATTAAACCTTTCTTCCATCTTCTCAATCCTTTTCTCCAGGTTATTTATCTGTAACTCCATTTTGCTTTCAAGATTTTGAATCATTTTCACCATCAAAATTCAAAATTCTTTATCAGGTAGATTCCCTATATCTTCTTCTTTTGTTTGTGTTGGTGGGCATTTATCTTGTTCCTTTACTTGCTGGGTATTTCTCTGCCTCTTCCTCTTGCTTATATTGCTTTGCTTGGGGGTGGCCTTTCCCTCTTCTTGCAGTTTGTGGAGTTCTCTTTATTAAGTAGTTTCCTAGCTGTGTGTGGGGTTGGACGGGTGACTTGTCAAGGTTCCCTGATTAGGGAAGCTTGTGTCGGTGTTCTGGTGGGTGGAGCTGGATTTCTTCTCTCTGGAGTGCAATGAAGTGTCCATGCTACTATCGTTTTAACAGTATCTTGAACTCTGTGAGTGTTGGATAAAGATCTGTTTAGTGGTATCATTCAGCCCAAAGTTTTGTGCTTTCCAATTAATGACATAGACTTTGGGTAATAACTCTTCACATTCTTACATTGTCACGCTTGTCATTCACCAAAATGGAGTAAATGGACCACTGGAATATGATGTCAATGACTGAGGTCAACAGATTTTATTAATAAATAATTAAAATAACCAATTAGGATAAAAAAAAAATACTGAAAGTGGTTTAGTAATTTCAAGTGCCTTAACTCCAGCTGAGTGCTTGTGAAACAATCAAATTCTCGGAAACAGCAACTAGGATTTAAAGAACCCAACATAAGCTTCTATATAATTCTTAAAATGGAAAAAAAATAATTACAGCTTAATTTATAGGCTTTTTCTGATTTAGTTGAAACTAGCATAGCTGAATACAGTGCCAATTTGGAAATGTGTTCAAGGTTTTTTATCTTTGTTACTGGAAATGAGAGAAATGTATTTCTTTACAATGAAAATGAAACTTGTGGAAAAAGGAAAAAAAGAAAAATTGCAAAAGGCAGGGAAATTATAGAATCTACAATTTTGGGTGTTCATGATTTTCCACTATCCCTAGTAGATAAACTTGAAATTAGATGACAGTAAGCGGTGCTTTCTGTGTCAAGTACTTCAGTTCTTACTAGATTTCCAATAATCATTTAGATTTGGCATGGCCCCAAAAATGCCTTAAAATGCTACACCTTCTCTTATTTTCAAGGTTTTACAGATGTTTTAAAACCATGCCTGATATTATGAGCTCTTTACATGGTGGGTGATATCTGTAAATCCTCAGGGGAATCCTTTTCTTTACATCTTTTTTTAAAGACAAAAATGTCAATGTATATTGACAAAGAGCAACACTGATTACTAATCTGGTAGGGAAAGACAATCTCTATAAAATTGTTTCTCTGATAAACGACTCTCAGAAGATCTCTAAATGTCTTGTTCGCCTGAACCTCCTACAACCCCTATCCTTCCTTCAAAGTTCAGTTTAGCTCCCACATTCTTCAAAAAGCCTTTTATTTTTTTTTAATTTACCTTTCATTCCTTGGTGATAACCCAGATTGAACACCTGTTGTATATTTATCACTTGCCACACAGTACCTGGTAGCTTTAATTACTTTTTATGTTGATCTTATCTTTCAAACTATAACATTAGGCCCTTAAAGTCAGAGTCTCCTATTACAGTGTCCCAAGAACAATGGGACACTGCCAATAGGTGTATACAGTTTTAATAGAGATGATTTTGCCTCGAATTTATGGAGCTTATGTTTGGTCCCTTTCACTGTATCAAGCAAGGAAAGTGCCACAGAATGACTATTTGTGTTCGCCTCTCCACAAATTCATATGTTGAAACTTAACCCTCAATATGATGGTATTAGGAGGAGGGGCTTTTGGTAGGTGATTATGCCATGGATGTAGAGACCCCATTATGGGATTAGCACTCTTATAAAGGTGCCCCTTCTACTCACTGAGTACTCAACAAAAGATAGTAACTTGTCCACCAGGAAGATAGTCCTCAACAGGCACCAAATCTACTAGCACTTTGATTGTGGACTGCCCAGCCTCCTGACTTCTCCTTGTGAGAAATAAATTCCCACTGTTTATAAGCCAACTAGCATTCCAGTTGGATTAAGACAGGAAGAAAGTAAGCAATCCTAAACTTCTGCTGAATGAATAAATAAAATTTCAAACCACATAGACATTCATAAATTCTAAACATAGGTACAAAGTAAGCAAGTACCCTACCCTGTCATTTATCTGGTACACACCTTCAAATTGCAGTCTCAGAAGAGTTTCTATTGTTTAAACCTATTTGAGGAACACAACATACTAACCACCCTCT
Source organism: Moschus berezovskii (assembly GCF_049115385.1). Taxonomy (NCBI): domain Eukaryota; kingdom Metazoa; phylum Chordata; class Mammalia; order Artiodactyla; family Moschidae; genus Moschus; species Moschus berezovskii. The sequence goes on along the minus strand of NC_142480.1, from coordinate 30,202,168 downwards.
TGACCATCTGCAATGCATGCTTTCTACTGAAAATTCTGAAAAGTTCAGGTGTAAAGATGCATTTTTGAACTCAATCTTTAATCCATTGTTCCCTAAATTTGTTTGACCATGTGACATTACATAGCTTAAAACTGCTGTTATTTGGAACACACTTTGAGAAACAAATGGAAACACACATTTTGAATAGCATCTAAATCGTGTGTTTTCATCAGAAGTGTTAGGTGGGATGCTGCACAGGTGAAGAAGTGGAGACGTTTTTCACATAGGACCACATCATCATTCTCTTGACATCTTTAGACTGTTTCTAATAGTACTTGACCAGCAAAGCAAATTTCATATCTACTTGTTAAATAGCTAAAATTCGTCACACTGCTATTCTCATAAAAGCATATTACATAGATCTACTAATGATGTGGCAAACAAGATAACTAATCATAATCTGAAGGCAAATTATTAGTTGTTGTTGTTCAGTCGTTCAGTCATTTCTGACTCTTTGTGACCCCACGGACTGCAGCAAGCCAGGGTTCCCTGTCCTTCACCATCTCCCAAAATTTGCTCAAACTCATGTCCATTGAGTTGGTGATGCCATCCAACCATCTCATCCTCTGTCATCCACTTCACTCCTGACTTCAATCTTTCCCAGCATCAGGGTCTTTTCCAATGAGTTCGCTCTTTGCATCAGGTGGCCAAAGTACTGAAGCTTCAGCTTCAGCATCAGTCCTTCCAATGAATATTCAGGGTTAATTTCTCCCAGGACTGACTGGTTTGATATGCTTGTCATCCAATGGAGTCTCAAGAGCCTTCTCCAACAATACAGTTCAAAAGCATCAACTCTTCAGTGCTCAGCCTTCTTTATGGTCCAACTCTTATATCCATACCTGACTACTGGAAAAACCATAGCTTTGACTAGACAGATCTTTGTTGGCAAAGTAAGATCTCTGCTTTTTAATATGCTGTCTAGGTTTGTCATAGCTTTTCTTCCAAGGAGCAAGCATCTTTTAAATTCATGGCTGCAGTCACCACCTGCAGTGATTTTGGAGCCCCCCCAAAAAATAAAGTCTGTCACTGTTTCCACTGTTTCCCCATATGATTTGCTGAGAAGTGATGGGACCAGATGCCATGATCTTAGTTTTCTGCATGTTGAGTTTTAAGCCAATTCTTTCACTCTTTTCTTTGACCTTCATTTAGAGGTTCTCTAGTTCCCTCTTTGCTTTCTGCCCATAAGGGTGGTGTCATCTGCATTTCTGAGGTTATTGATATTTCTCCGAGCAATCTTGATTCCAGTTGTGCTTCATCTGGCTCAGCATTTTGCATGATATATTCTGCATATAAGTTAGATAAGCAGGGTGACAATTCACAGCCTTAACGTACTCCTTTCTCACTTTTGAACCAGACTTTTGTTCTATCTCTGGTTCTAACTGTTGTTTCTTGATCTGCATACAGATTTTTCAGGAGGCAGGTAACGTGGCCTTGTATTCCCATATCTTTCAGAATTTCCCACAGTTTGTTGTGATCCACACAAAGGTTTTAGAATAGTCAATAGAGCAGAATAGATGTTTTTCTGGAATTCCCTTGCTTTCTCTATAATCCAATGGATGTTGGCAATTTGATCTCTGGTTTCTCTGCCTTTTCTAAATCCAGCTTGTATATCTGATAGTTCTTGGTTCACATACTACTGAAGCCTAGCTTGGAGGATTTTGAACTTGACCTTGAAAGCATGTGAAACAAGTGCAGTTGTTCAGTAGTTTGAACATTCTTTGGCATTAGTAATTATTAGTGATTTAAAAATTAAATGTAGATTGGCACAGGTTGGAAATGTTTAAATCCATTTTTGTCACAATAAAATACAGATAAGTCCCTGAATATATATACTAGATATCTAATATTTAAGGAAAAATAAAGCATCCTTCCTATATTAAGCTTTTCGGAATTCAGATTTATTTTTTTCTGCTGAGTCACATAAGATCATTGTCACCTGCCTAAATTTTAAAGAATTTGTTGCTGTTGTTTATCCTATACCTAAAGCCTAATATGTGGGTATGATAGCTATGAGGGTTCTTCCTTGATATAAACTAGGGCACATGTAATTCTGGTTGCACTGGACAATGATCTTGCAACCATGAAGCAAGTCATTATAAGAATGAAATCAGTAAACAAAAACAGGAATGAAGTCCACATGAGGCCTGAGGGAGAGAAAACACAAAAAATAACAGAGATTTTTGCTCTAAAGCCTTCCCTACTTTTGATTTGTACACTACATGAGATAATGAAAGTGAAGTGAAAGTGGCTCAGTTGTCTGACTCTTGCGACCCCATGGACTGTACAGTCCATAGAATTCTCCAGGCCAGAATACTGGAGTGGGTAACCTTGCTCTTTTCCAGAGGATCTTCGCAACCCAGGTATCAAACCCAGGTCTCCGGCCTTGCAGGCGGATTTTTTTACCAGCTGAGCTACAAGGGAAGACCAAGTATACGGGATTGGGTAGCTGATCCCTTCTCCAGCAGATCTTCCTGACCCAGGAATTGAACCAGGGTCTCCTGCATTGTAGGTGGATTCTCTACCAGCTGAGCTACCAGGGAAATGAGATAATACATCTTCTTTAATATTTAGGCTTTCATTAGATTTTTCTGCCACTTACTACAGCATAATACTTAATATAGAATCTGGTCCTAAAAGTGGGGTCTTATAAGTACTAGGCCCTAAAACATAGAATGCAGTTAGTACAGTGATGACGCCTACATCCCAGGCTGTAAAGCTGGCCATTCTCATAAATAGTTGCTTCAAATGTTGCCCATCTCTATCTAGGGGCTCAAGTCATGAACTCACTGAGGCTTTAGCTCTTGGATACTTGCTAGGGGAAATTTTAGATTTTAAATTATGCTCCATACAAGTGAGGGACTCAGCTGGAAGCAGAAAGTCCAGTGAGTTGCAAATTTGAGAACTTAAGGAAGAGACATTTTGGAAATGGCAACCCACTCCAGTGTTCTTGCCTGGAGAATCCCAGGGGTGGCACAGCCTGGTGGGCTGCCGTCTATGGGGTCGCACAGAGTCGGACACGACTGAAGTGACTTAGCAGCAGCAGCAAACAGAATTAATGGAACTGACTTGGAATCTAAGGCACTTACATATTGACAACAATAGGAAGTCATTAGCATCCATGGGCCTGTAGTTGAGGGAAAGAAACAATGTGTCTGGAGCAGAGAGGAAGTGATAGCTATAACCACTGCCAGAACTGTGGCAAACCTGATTCAGAAGGGGTTTGCCACACCTTTCTATCCTCCCAGGCTCCAGTCTCCCACAGATTACTCCTCCTGGTCAAATCACAACTGGTTACTTTTAACCAAAATGCCCCACAAAGAAAGGAAGGAAGAGAGAGAGAAGAAAAAGAAGAGAGAAAAAAAATACTGGGATGCTGGGATGCTCGTGTCTTGTTTGGAGGCATTTTGGACACTTGAAGGCATTTGGATGATTTTTTACTAATACTCCTGTGTGATAGTTCTGTTCAGTTGCTCAATCATATTTGACTCTTTGCAACCCCATGGACTCCTATGTGATGGGTTTGCTGTTATGGTTTTCTCCTCAAATAAGATTCTGTATATAATTGGGATAAAACCTTAATGAGAAGTCCTCCAATAAGTGTGTCTCACCTGATTATCAAAGACACACTTGTCATTACTCAGCTGGCCAGATAATACGAAAACAGAAATAACATCAGAATGCTGGGTGTCATTGTGTAGAAGGCAGGATTTAAAATGAAATTTCTCTAAGGGAAAAAGTTTAAAAAAACACTACACTGCCCCTGGAAGCCAGGAAATTGGAGAAAAGAGCATGGCTAGAGCACTGATCCACAGTAACCTGGGTGATACGCTTCTAAGTGTGAAACGTCATTTTACCTTCTTACCTATACCTTCACTCCAGGCTCAGAAATGAACCTTCCACCACAAGCAATACATTGTCCAAAATGAAGAGTAGAGCCCAAGCTAGGCATATGGGAGAAACTACTCACCTGGAACACTTACACTAAATTTTTACCACAAGAAGGAAAAAAGAAAAGAGCTCAAGCAATAGAAAAGGGAAAGGGGTGTTTGGAGGAAAGAGACGGAAAGAGGGCAAAAGGAGATCAAATAAGATACTGGAGCAAATTAAAATTTTGTAATAGGAAAGACTATAAGATTACCACTAACAACAACCATGTTTTCGAAACTGTAAAGTACTAAATAAGTGTGAGGTAAATTTTAGAAGAAAAGTATTATATGTCAGCTTTTCATCTAATGATTATTTTCATTTGATGTTCATGACTGTTGTTTCAATAAAATCAAATCTAAAAATAGGGTCATATTAGCTCAGATAACTCAATCAAATTAACATAAACTCCAGAAACAGGATATTTTAAAATATTCTCTGAATGTATAGGTCTGTGGTTAAAATGGATCTGTGAAAATCTTAATACAATATTCAAATTCTTTTTGTACATGTATATTCATTCTTTTTCAGATTTTTTCCCATATAGGTTATTATAGAATATCAAGCAGAATTCCCTGTACTATTACCTTTTGGTTATATGTATTATATACAGTAGTGTGTATGTGTTACTTCCAAGCTCCTAATTTATCTCTTGCCCCTAAGTTTCTCCTTTGGTACACTATGCTGCACTCAATATGCCAGCAGATATGGAAAACTCAGCAGTGGCCACAGGACTGGAAAAGGTCAGTCTTCATTCCAATCCCAAAGAAAGGCAATGCCAAAGAATGCTCAAACCACTGCACAGTTGCACTCATCTCACATGCTAGTAAAGTCATGCTCAAAATTCTCCAAGCCAGGCTTCAGCAATATGTGAACCGTGAACTCCCAGATGTTCAAGCAGGTTTTAGAAAAGGCAGAGGAACAGGAGATCAAATTGCCAACATCCGCTGGATCATGGAGAAAGCAAGAGAGTTCCAGAAAAACATCTATTTCTGCTTCATTGACTATGCCAAAGCCTTTGAGTGTGTGGATCACAATAAACTGTGGAACATTCTGAAAGAGATGGGAATCCCAGACCACCTGACCTGCCTCTTGAGAAACCTGTATGCAGGTCAGGAAGCTACAGTTAGAACTGGACATGGAACAACAGACTGGTTCCAAATAGGAAAAGGAGTACATCAAGGTTGTATATTGTCAGCCTGCTTATTTAACTTATATGCAGAGTACATCATGAGGAACGCTGGGCTGGAAGAAGCACAAGCTGGAATCAAGATTGCTGGGAGAAATATCAATAACCTCAGATATGCAGATGATACCACCCTTATGGCAGAAAGTGAAGAGGAACTAAAAGCCTCTTGATGAAAGTGAAAGAGGAGAGTGAAAAGGTTGGCTTGAAGCTCAACATTCAGAAAACAAAGATCATGGCATCTGGTCCCATCACTTCATGTGAAATAGATGGGGAAACAGTGGAAACAGTGTCAGACTATTTTTTGGGTTCCAAAATCACTGTGGATGCTGATTGCAGCCATGAAATTAAAAGAGGCTTACTCCTTGGAAGGAAAGTTATGACCAACCTAGATAGCATATTAAAAAGCAGAGACATTACTTTGCTAACAAAGGTCCATCTAGTCAAGGCTATGGTTTTTCCAGTGGTCATGTATGGATGTGAGAGTTGGACTGTGAAGAAGGCTGACTGCCGAAGAATTGATGGTTTTGAACTGTGGTGCTGGAGAAGACTCTTGAGAGTCTCTTGGACTGCAAGGAGATCCAACCAGTCCATTCTAAAGGAGATCAGTCCTGGGTGTTCATTGGAAAGACTGATGCTAAAGCTGAAACTCCAATACTTTGGCCACCTCATGCGATGAGTTGACTCACTGGAAAAGACTCTGATGCTGGGAAGGATTGGGGGGTGGGAGGAGAAGGGGACGACAGAGAATGAGATGGCTGGATGGCATCACCGACTCAATGGACATGAGTTTGAGTGAACTCTGGGAGTTGGTGATGGACAGGGAGGCCTGGCGTGCTGTGATTCATGGGGTCGCAAAGAGTCGGATACAACTGAGCGACTGAACTGAACTGAACTGAACCATAAGTTTGCTTTGAAATCTGTGAGTCTGTTTTGTAAATAAGTTCATGGTGTCATTGTATACATTGTATCATTGTAGTCCATTGTAATTAATACTGTTAAAATGGCCATATTACCCAAAGCAATCTACAGATTCAGGGATCCCTATCTTGTATACATTGTATCATTGTAGTTCATTGTAATTAATACTATTAAAATGGCCATATTACCCAAAGCAATCTACAGATTCAAGGATCCCTATCGAACTACCCCTGACATTTTTCACAGAACTAGACAAATAATCCTAAAAATTATATGAAATCATAAAAGACTCAGAATTTTCAAAGCAATCCTGAGGAGAAAGAACAAAGTTAGAGCATAACTCCCCTGCACCAACCGACTTCAGACAATACAACAAATCTATAGTAATCAAAACAGAAATTATTGGCACAAAAACAGACTTAGGGGTCAATGGAACAGAATAGAGAGCCCAGAAATAAACCCACACACCTTTGGTCAATTAATCTTCAACAAAGGAGACAGGAATATATAATGGAGAAAAGTCAATCTCTTCAAGTAAGTGATATTGGGAAATCGGATGGCCACATGTAAATCAATGAAGTTAGAACACTCCCTCACACCACACACAAAAACAGACTCAAAAGGGATTAAAAACTTAAATATAAGACATGACACAACAAAACTCCCAAAAGAAAACATGGTCAAAACATTCTGACATGAACTGTATCTATTTTCTTCAGTCAGTCTCCCAAAGAATAAAAATAAGAGCAAATATAAACAAATGGGTCCTAATCAAACTCAAAAGCTTTTGCACAAGAAAGGAAGACATAAACAAAATGAAAAGAAAATCTATGGAGTGGGAGAAAATATTTGCAAATGAGTCATCATTTTTAGTAAAACATAAGTATGCTTTCAGCACAGTCTCTGCTTACATAAGCCACAAATTTATTCCCTCTAGCAGGTTTCTTTGGAGAAGGCAATGGCAACCCACTCCAGTACTCTTGCCTGGAAAATCCCATGTGTTGAGGAGCCTGGTAGGCTGCAGTCCATGGGGTCGCTGAGAGTCGGACACAACTGAGCAACTTCACTTTCACTTTTCACTTTCATGTGTTGGAGAAGGAAATGGCAACCCACTCCAGTGTTCTTGCCTGGAGAATTCCAGGAATGGGGGAGCCTGGTGGGCTGCCATCTATGGGGTCACAGAGTCAACACGACTTAAGCGACTTAGCAGCAGCAGGTTTCTTACCCCTAGGGTAAGGTCTGTCATACTATTGTTGTAGCTTTACTTCCTTGCATCCTCCATTAAATTATAAGTTCCATGAAAGTTTTATTCATCCTTCACATTGCTAAATATTTCTAATAAGTAATTTCTCATAATTCAAAAAAGATCGAATAAATGACTAATTTGCATGTTATGTTAGGTCCATGAATCAAGGCAAATTGGAAGTGGTCAAACAGGAGATGGCAAGAGTGAACGCAGACATTCTTGGAATCAGTGAATTAAAATGGACTGGAATGGGTGAATTTAACTCGGATGACCATTATATCTACTACTGTGGGCAGGAATCCCTTAGAAGAAATGGAGTAGCCATCATGGTCAACAAGAGTCCTAAATGCAGTACTTGGATGCAATCTTAAAAACGACAGAATGATTTCTGTTTGTTTCCAAGGAAAACCATTCAATATTACAGTAATCCAGGCCTATGCCCCAACCAGTAATGCTGAAGAAGCCGAAGTTAATCGGTTCTATGAAGACCTACAAGACCTTTTAGAACTAACACCCAAAAAAGATGTCCTTTTCATTATAGGGGACTGGAATGCAAAAGTAGGAAGTCAAGAAACACCTGGAGTAACAGGCAAATTTGGCCTTGGAGCACAGAATGAAGCAGGGCAAAGGCTAATAGAGTTTTGTCAAGAGAATGCACTGGTCATAGCAAACACCCTCTTCCAACAACACAAGAGAAGACTCTACACATGGACATCACCAGATGGTCAACACCGAAATCAGATTGATTATATTCTTTGCAACCAAAGATGGAGAAGCTGTATACAGTTAGCGAAAACAAGACCAGGAGCTGACTGTGGCTCAGATCATGAACTCCTTATTGCCAAATTCAGACTTAAATTGAAGAAAGTAGGGAAAACCACTAGACCATTCAGATATGACCTCAATCAAATCCCTTATGATTATACAGTGGAAGTGAGAAATCGATTTAAGGATCTAGATCTGATTGATAGAGTGCCTGACGAACTCTGGACGGAGGTTCGTGACATTGTACAGGAGACAGGGACCAAGACCATCCCCATGGGAAAGAAATGCAAAAGAGCGAAATGGCTGTCTGATGAGGCCTTACAAATAGCTGTGAAAAGAAGAGAGGCGAAAAGCAAAGGAGAAAAGGAAAGATATAAGCATCTGAATGCAGAGTTCCAAAGAACAGCAAGGAGAGATAAGAAAGCCTTCCTCAGTGATCAATGCAAAGAAAGAGAGGAAAACAACAGAATAGGAAAAACAAGAGACCTCTTCAAGAAAATTAGAGATTCCAAGGGAACATTTCATGCAAAGATGGGCTCGATAAAGGACAGAAATGGTATGGACCTAATGGAAGCAGAAGATATTAAGAAGAGGTGGCAGGAATACACAGAAGAACGATACAAAAAAGATCTTCACGACCAAGATAGTCACGATAACGTGATCACTGACCTAGAGCCAGACATCTTGGAATGTGAAGTCAAGTGGGCCTTAGAAAGCATCACTACTAACAAAGCTAGTGGTGGTGATGGAATTCCAGTTGAGCTATTTCAAGTCTTGAAAGATGATGCTGTGAAAGTGCTGCACTCAATATGCCAGCAGATTTGGAAAACTCAGCAGTGGCCACAGGACTGGAAAAGGTCAGTCTTCATTCCAATCCCAAAGAAAGGCAATGCCAAAGAATGCTCAAACTACCGCACAATGGCACTCATCTCACACGCTAGCAAAGTCATGCTCAAAATTCTCCAAGCCAGGCTTCAGCAGTATGTAAACCGTGAACTCCCAGATATTCAAGCAAGTTTTAGAAAAGGCAGAGGCACCAGAGATCAAATTGCCAACATCCGCTGGATCATGGAGAAAGCAAGAGAGTTTCAGAAAAACATCTATTTCTGCTTCATTGACTATGCCAAAGCCTTTGACTGTGTGGATCACAATAAACTGTGGAACATTCTGAAAGAAATGGGAATCCCAGACCACCTGACCTGCCTCTTGAGAAACCTGTATGCAGGTCAGGAAGCAACAGTTAGAACTGGACATGGAACAACAGACTGGTTCCAAATAGGAAAAGGAGTACATCAAGGTTGTATATTGTCAGCCTGCTTATTTAACTTATATGCAGAGTACATCATGAGGAACGCTGGGCTGGAAGAAGCACAAGCTGGAATCAAGATTGCCGGAAGAAATGTCAATAACCTCAGATATGCAGATGACACCACCCTTATGGCAGAAAGTGAAGAGGAACTAAAAGCCTCTTGATGAAAGTGAAAGAGGAGAGTGAAAAGGTTGGCTTGAAGCTCAACGTTCAGAAAACAAAGATCATGGCATCTGGTCCCATCACTTCATGGGAAATAGATGGAAAAACAGTGGAAACAGTGTCAGACTTTATTTTTTTGGGCTCCAAAATCACTTCAGATGCTGATTGCAGCCATGAAATTAAAAGACGCTTGCTCCTTGGAAGGAAAGTTATGACCAACCTTGATAGTATTTTAAAAAGCAGAGACATTACTTTGCCAACCAAGGTCCGTCTAGTCAAGGCAATGGTTTTTCTCGTGGTCATGTATGGATGTGAGAGTTGGACTGTGAAGAAAGCTGATCGCCGAAGAATCGATGCTTTTGAACTGTGGTGTTGGAGAAGACTCTTGAGAGTCCCTCAGACTGCAAGGAGATCCAACCAGTCCATTCTAGAGGAGATCAATCCTGGATGTTCATTGGAGGTACTGATACTAAAGCTGAAACTGCAATACTTTGGCCACCTCATGTGACGAGTTGACTCACTGGAAAAGACTCTGATGCTGGGAAAGGTTGGGGGCGGGAGGAGAAGGGGACGACAGAGAATGAGATGGCTGGATGGCATCACCGACTCTGTGGACATGAGTTTGAGTGTACTCCAGGAGTTAGTGATGGACAGGGAGGCCTGGCGTGCTGTGATTCATGGGGTCGTGGAGAGTTGGACACGACTGAGCGACTGAACTGAACTGAACTGATTACATGTACACTCAATACATCAGAATATTTGAAAAACTCAGCAGTGGCCACAGGACTGGAAAAACTCAGTTTTCATTCCAATCCCAAAGAAAGGCAATGCCACAGAATGTTCAAACTACGGTACAATTGCATTAATTTTTCATGCTGGCAAAAAAATGCTCAAAATCCTTCAAGCTAGACTTTAGCAGTACCTGAACCAAGAAATTCCAGATGTACAAGATGGATTTAGGAAAGGCAGAGGAACCAGAGATCAAGTGGCCAACATGTTTTGGATCACAGAAAAAGCAAGGGAATTCCATAAAACATCTACTTCTGCTTCATTGACTATGCTAAAGCCTTTGACTGTGTGAATCACAACAAACTGTGGGAAATTCTTAAGGAGATGGGAGTACCAGACCACCTTAGCTCTCTCCTGAGAAACCTGTATATGCAGGTCAAGAAGCAACAGCTAGAACTGGACTCAGAACAACTGACTGGCTCAAAATTGGGAAAGGAGTACATCAAAGCTGTATATTATCACTCTGCTTATTTCATTTACATGCAGAGTACATCATGCAAAATGCCAGGCTGGATGAATCACAAGATGGAATCAAGATTGCTGGGAAAAATATCAAGAACCTCAGATATGCAGATGATGCCACGCTAAATGGCCGAAAGTCAAGAGAAACTAAAGCCTCTTAGTTGTTGAGGGTGCAAAAGAATGAAAAAGCTGACTTAAAACTCAACATTCTAACAACTAAGATCATGGCATCTGGTCTCAAGGCAAACAGAAGGGGAAAAGGTGGAAACAGTGACACATTTTATTTTCTTAGGTTCTATAATCACTGGAGACAGTGACTGCAGCCACAAAATTAAAATAAGCTTGTTCTTTGGAAGAAAAGCTATGACAAACCTAGACAGGATATTTAAAAGCAGAGACATCTCTTTGCCTACAAAGGTCTGTATATTCAAAGCTATGGTTTTTCCAGTAGTCATGTACAGATGTGAGAGTTGGACTGTTAAGAAGGCTGAGCACCTTTTGATGCTTTCAAATTGTGATTCTGGAGAAAACTATTGAGAGTCCCTTGGACTGCAAGGAGATCAAACCAGTCCATCCTAAAGGAAATCAACCCTGAATATTTATTGGAAGGACTGATACCAAAGGTCTAATACTTTGGCCGCCTGATGGGAAGAGCCACCTTATTGGAAAAGACCCTAATGCTGGAAAACGATTGAGGGCAGGAAGAAAAGGGGGTGACAGAGGATAAGATGGTTGGATGGTATCACCAACTCAATGGACATGAGTTTTAGCAAACTGTGGAAGATAGTGAAGGACAGATAAGTCTGGTGTGCTGCTGTCCATGGGGTTGCAAAGAGTCAAACACGACTAAGTGACTAAACAACAAAATATGACTTAAAGTGAAAGTGAAATGGACTGCAGAATATAATTTATATCCTGATTTTAAAACTGCCAGAGGTTTTGGATTATCCTTAAAGACCTAAGGAGGAAGACTCTTAAAATAATTTTACAAAATACAACAAAGAAAGTTCTTATATTTTCATAGGCATGAGTCTAAGAGTTAATGTAAGACACATAATAATAAAGCTCACAAGAGGTTAGTCTCTCTGTGGCTTCCACCTGACTAGACCACATCGCTTAAAATCATAGCCATCCATTTTGTAAGTTTCTTTTTTTTTGCTACAGCTGAGATTACAACCTATCATTTAGAGAGAATCTGACACCTAGATAAAAGCAAGTACATAAAAAGAAATCGAAACTGATGCAGAAGGAAAAAAGTACAAATAGGCTCCTTTTCTGCTAGTTAAAATGACAAGGTTCAGAGCTGAGGAGATAGCATCAGAGAAAAAAACTTTTAGGTCAGTTTTATCAGGTGACTTGTAGGTGAAGGAACATGGAAACATGTCAAAAATTAGTCATATCTTCTAAGTTTATTGTTCTAAAATCTTTTCTCTGTCTTTCCAGCTATTCTGTGTTTTTAAGATACTCATTCTTTAGTAAGAAATTAATTTTATATTTGCTTTAAAGATAATAATATCTAAGCATTCTGCTTATTATGTGAAAAATTTAATCACAAACAGAAATTTCAGAAAATAATGATCAGTCAAGCAGTAATTATGTACATTTATTACATGGTGTACTAAATTTAGTACACTGCTTTACTGCAGATAAGTATACAAAGCAAAAATATGCTTCTGCAGTTGACCAAGTGGTCCCCAATACTGAATGCAGAATGTTTCTCATCTTGTTTCATGTAGGTAATGAAATAAGGCATAGGGATAGGTAGTCAGGAGACTTGAGTTCTTGTTCTGGTTCCATCAACAAGTCACCCTCTGGGCTACACATTGCTCATCTGTAAAATAAAAGGACTTAGACTAGCACTTTTAATGTCCCTATATTCAGCTCATATTGTCCTACTTTTTGAAGTCTTATACTAAAGATAAGAAAATGAAGAGGCTCTATATATGATCAATTCAATTCCTTAAAGAACATTTTCAATTGTTTTTATTAGTTGCAGATGTTGCAAATACTGGATTTCCCTCGTGGCTCAGATGGTAAAGAATCTGCCTTCAATGCAGGAGACTCAAGTTCAATCCCTGAGTCAGGAAGATCCCCTGGAGAAGGGAATGGCAACCCACTCTAGTATTCTTGCCTGGAGAATCCCATGGAGGAAGGAGACTGGTGGACTACCGTCCATGCGGTTGCAAAGAATCGGACACAACTGAGCGACTAACACTGCAAATATTGTGGTAAATAAGGTAGGATAAAATGGCCTTCAAATATTAATGATGTTTCCAGATTAATTAAATTAAAAATCATTAGGTTGGTCTTATACTATTTGTATGCAGGTCAGGAAGCAACAGTTAGAACTGGACATGAAACAGACTGGTTCCAAATAGGAAAAGGAGTACGTCAAGGCTGTATATTGTCACCCTGCTTATTTAACTTATATGCAGAGTACATCATGAGGAACGCTGGGCTGGAAGAAGCACAAGCTGGAATCAAGATTGCCAGGAGAAATATCAATAACCTCAGATGCAGATGACACCACCCTTATGGCAGAAAGTGAAGAGGAACTAAAGAGCCTCTTGATGAAAGTGAAAGAGGAGAGTGAAAAAGTTGACCTAAAGCTCAACATTCAGAAAACGAAGATCATGGCATCTGGTCCCATCACTTCATGGGAAATAGATGGGGCAACAGTGGAAACAGTGTCAGACTTTATTTTTTGGAGCTCCAAAAATCACTACAGATGGTGATTGAAGCCATGAAATTAAAAGACGCTTACTCCTTGGAAGGAAAGTTATGAACAATCCTGCTGCTGCTGCTGCTAAGTCACTTCAGTCGTGTCCAACTCTGTGTGACCCCATAGACAGAAGCCCACCAGGCTCCCCCATCCCTGGGATTCTCCAGGCAAGAACACTGGAGTGGGTTGCCATTTTCTTCTCCAATGTGTGAAAGTGAAAAGTGAAAGTCAAGTCGCTCAGTCGTGTCCGACCCTTAGCGACCCCATGGACTGCAGCCTACCAGGCTCCTCCATCCAACCTAGACAGCATATTAAAAAGCAGAGACATTACTTTGCCAACAAACGTCCGTCTAGTCAAGGCTATGGTTTTTCCAGTCATCATGTATGGATGTGAGAGTTGGACTGTGAAGAAAGCTGAGCACTGAAGAATTGATGCTTTTGAACTGTGGTGTTGGAGAAGACTCTTGAGAGTCCCTTGGACTGCAAGGAGATCCAACCACCCCATTCTAGAGGAGATCAGTCCTGGGTATTCATTGGAAGGACTGATGCTAAAGCTGAAACTCCAGTACTTTGGCCACCTCATGCGATGAGTTGACTCACTGGAAAAGACTCTGATGTGGGAGGAGAAGGGGACTACCGATGATGAGATGGTTGGATGGCATCACCGACTTGATGGACATGAGTTTGAGTGAACTCTGGGAGTTGGTGATGGACAGGGAGGCCTGGCGTGCTGCAATTCATGGGGTTGAAAAGAGTCAGAAATGACTGAGCGACTGAACTGAACTGATAACATTTTTGGGGGGAAATTAATAGAGTTTTTTAAATTTTATTCCTTGTCCTTTAAAACTATTCTGTTCTCTTGAAACATTTCTTAACTCTTAGCAGCATGTATACTTGTATAACTCACCAGATGACAAGGGCAGTTCTTCCCCCGCAATTCTGTCCCAGCACCTGATGTGCATTTTCCGTGGTATAAAAGTTTATTCAGTAATTCTAGGTATCAGATGGTGTCATTTTGTCTTATGGGTACTTTAATGATAAAAAGGGAGAATAGACCAAAAGTCAAGTGTGCTTCCAACTAAGCTATTGTCTATAGTTTGGCTAAAATTATGCTCAATGCTGGCAAACTTTTATTTACTGATTTTTAAGCATTTTGTTTTATTGCCTGCAGGTTTCTAACACCCATTGATGCGTGCCTCATACATTTTGAGGGCATTTTAAAGGAAGGATTTCTATCCATTTGTAAGCTGATCATTGGAAACTGGGGCTGGTTATGATTTCCATGCAATTTCTTATTGCAACCAAGAACCATAATCACAAAAATCAAGGCAGTAAATGCTTCAAAAATACAAATGCATTTAGTAGCTTAGAAAGGAATAATGGTGTCAAATCATACAATGGGATGAAAGTACATTTGTAAAGAAGGGAAGAAGAAAAAAAGAAGGAAGGAAAGTGGGAGGGAAGAGGGGGAAGGAAAAGAAGGAAGGAGGATAGTGTCCTTACTTGGGCATATGCTCGGCACTGAATACATTCTATATTCTCTTTATATTAGGTTAAAGCACATGAAATTACTGACCTTATTCTTACCTACCAAAAAACATAATTTTCATACAGTTCAATCTAGTAGGTTCAAGGTTATTTTCCACAACTTGTCTTTGTATTGGACTAGTGGTGAAAAATAACATGGCAAGTCACCCTCATCTGGATGGAGAACACTGACAGGCCATGCTTCTTAGATGGCCAGAGCTGTCAGGTTCAGTGTGCCTAACCAGAACCTCTTCTCTACTCAGAAACAGAAGCCTACAAGTAGCTGTTTTCCACAAGGTGTTTAACTCTTCACTGCAGGTGAATGTCCTGGTTTCCAAACCCTTGCTGTCTGTGTTGTGATTTGCCCATCAGGACTTGCTACAAAATCTACCCGTCATTCCCCCCACCACCAATACATCTAGCACCATGAAATTTAACCATATCATATAGGCCAAGTGGCAAAGCTACTTTTACTGCAACATAGACCTGATGCAGGGCCCTTCACTGGGCCCAGTCAAAATAGCAGCCTTTTATGTCACCTATGTAGCTTCCTTGGTGGCTCAGGCAGTAAAGAATCAGCCTGCAATGCAGGAGACCTGGGTTCAATCCCTGGGTTGGAAAGATCCCCTGGAGAAGGGAATGGCAACCCACTCTAGTATTCTTGCCTGGAGAATTCCATGGACAGAGGAGTCTGGCCCCAGTCCATGGGGTCACAAAGAGTCAGACACAACTGATCGACTTTCACTTTCCCTTTCATGTCATCTATGTCATCATGTGTGTGCTCAGTCATGTCTGACTCTTCGCGACCCCATGGATGGTAGCCTGCCAGGATCCTTGGTCCATGGGATTTCCCAGGCCAGAATACTGGAATCATTTGCCATTTCTTACTCCGGGATTTATGTCAGAAGGACATTCAAATATGTGATCTACCTGTAATGCCTTCAGACCCAAAGAGGATCACAGGACACTGGCACTTCCTTTTCCATAATAGATGGTGTGAGTACAATGATTTGTCCTCTCTATTTGGACAAATAAATGTTCCAAGATAATACCTAATGTTGGTTGGGTCCTGAGTTCACCTGGGTATGGTTTATAATGTTTGGGAGGGGGCGGTTCTTTAGGATCTATAGGGAAGAAAAAGCTGATCAGTTCAGAGGAACAAAGTATCACTTTTAGTGAAAAAGCATATTTTAACTTTTTATAATTAGTTTTAGAAATGCTTAAATTAACACAGGTAAAAATTTGTACATAATTCATGTAGGCAACTATATACCTAAGTATAAATTTATATGTAAAATATATTGTATAAATAATTACATTTGTGCTTAAGTTAATTGTTACATGCATATAATCAACATAAACACAGGTATTTATTTTTTATTTTCAAATTATCTGCCTTAATCTACAAATAATTAAAGATATTTAGGCAAATAGATACATAACATAATTAAATATAACTGTTAAATTAAAATGAGGATTAGAAAAAATACCAATTAGATTTTTCAAGCTCAGAAAAAAGCACATAAATGGAAGCCACAAGTTCCTACTATAAAACACAAAAAAGCATGTGTGATCCATACAAAGAATTATACACTCTTGAACAAAAATTGTATGCAAAATCATAGTCGTTTGCCTTTTTGCAGGGAAGGGCCTCTTTTCTTTTTATTCCCTAATCAGCTAGTCCAATTCTTGGGTTCTATATGATATTCTCTGTAAGCAAGAACTTTAGGTTCCCTCTATTTTCAGTGGTTTTTCACTCCAATACGAAAACTTTATTACGAGTACTGTTATTTATTCCTCTGCTTGTTATATGCGTTTCTTATATTTATGTTTTCCTTCTTGCACCTATTTCCAGCTGCTGTCAACACAGACCCTGAACATTATAGTTTCCCTTTGGCTATATTTTTTGACTGTTTCCTCTGCATTTTTGCCAAATGGTCACAAGAGCAATAATCTTCCTGGTCATGCTTCCATCAGTGACTTTATCGCCCATTTATCCATTTATGTTTTTGTCTGGTTGACCACCCTGGTAAGAGTCTCAGTTGCTATAATCTTAGTTTCACTTCAGCCAGTTATGATGCTTGTTCTAAGTCATATAGCAATCTGACAACTTCCCATTAACAGATCGCTCTGTTCTGATCTGTAAATCTTTATGAATCTTTACAGTTTGCTTTCATGAAAAGGGAAAATTTTCTTTTCTTGACACCCTTGTGGGTTGAAGCAGAAAGAAATAGCTTCTGGGAGAAAGGAAGGTAGGCAGATTGCCCCTGGGGAATTAAATCCTTTTTCTGAATGATATTTTCCTCTATCCCTTTTAAAATGCCTAGTGACTCCCGGGCTCGTAACAAAGCCTTCTAGAACCACTGCGGCAGTATGTGTCTGTCCTGAATTGAGTCTGTGACTCCCTGTACAATAAAGGCAGCCTAACTACTGAGAGACACATTCAAAACTTTTTAAATTCTCCAGCTCCTCTGTCACCCCATCTTTATGTTCCAAATGTAACCACTGCAGTATGTAAACTGATGACTCTAAAATTCACACAAAGTTTGTTATAGTTAACAGTAAAAAATGCAGAAATGCACTATATAAATAAAACCCTTAAAGTCAAATGTCTAAAGACCACAGATAATGTGATCATTAAGAAGGAAGTGATTATCTAAGCAGGTCATATCCATAAAAGATATGTGTGTATGCTTGTATGTGTGTATATGTGTGTATGATTATGAAACAAAGAGCCTTTTATAAAAAAGAAGCAGAGCTTTGATTATGGTTATGCACAATAATTCATACTATTGTTTTGGATACTTTCGTGTAGATACAGGTGTGATAATTTTACATCTCGTGAAGGTAATTAACTTGGTACCTTAGTAATATAAACACTAGTCCATATTCCTTTAGCTTCCATGAAGTCAGTCAACAGTCATTTTTGGAATATCTACCATATTTCAGGCCCAGACTAAATTCTAGGATTATAAAGATTTGCAGTACGTGATACTTGTTTCATAGAATGGCTACCTTCTGACAATCTTGACGCACCTTACAACACACACTTCTGGAATACTATACTGATAGAAGCATACATGAAGGGCATCGGGGTATCCCACAAGACAGGACCCAGTTTTCCTAATGAATCTAGAAAAGTTCCATCGATGTTATACTTTTCCAATGTTTATGTTAAGAAACTAATTATTTCATAGGCAATTGCGATTAAAATGCAACCATTTGACTATTTGCATAAATTAGGCTGTTTGAAAAATAGACTAATCTTGGTTTAATATTGAGTTCCTAATGAGGTTAAAGTGAAGACAGAACATCAGTGCAAGCAATGAAACATTATCCAAATGTATATTTAGGATCTATGTCTCAATGGGATCTGTTTCTCTAAAGTTTTGAAAATGCTTGTCCCTAATTCTGTAGAATGCTGGTAGTACTGCATTTGTAGCCGTAACACAGTTGCAGAATCCCAAAAGGACTATTTTGTCCCATTTATTATAGTAAAAAAGAAATCCTTGCTGAATATAAAACATTGCTGTTTTGATTATGTGAACTGATTGTGTGTAATTTTGCTGCTTCTTTTTATGTCATCATGTCCATTGAATCCCTTTTAAAGGAAAATCATTTTCGAGACTAAAATGTTATCATAAGAGCAGCTCTACTTTTGCTGACATGATTTTGATTAGGAAATTTAGATCTTCACTCTATATGAATACATTAGGAGAGGATTACTCTGATCGAGACTCCACAAGAGAGCTAAAATATACCACAAATAAATAATCAAGCATCTTGTATGAATTTAAAAATAAATCATGTATCATAAAGTAAAAATGGCCAGTTTAGGCTCAGAGAGAACACAGATCGCATTGCTAATTTGCAGCGGAGTGGATCCAGTAACATGGGTTTTTAATTAGATGGCAGAAACAGTAAGGTGACAGGGCTGAGAACAGGTAAATCATCCAGGAATAGCAAAGCACTGAACGCAGAGCCAGCTGGTGCGGTACTGCCTTGGTGTCAGAGAGCCTTGCTGTATCCTGAAACTGTGACTGTTCAAACAGCCTGTCGCACAGCTGTTCTTACTCAGAAACAAACAGCCAGGTCTGGTAGTGGTATCACTCTGCAGGTACCATCATGACAGGAAAGTTTCTAGGAAGGACTGGACAGCTCAGGGAGATTAAAAAAAAACAAAAACAAGCATTATTGGAAACACCCAAAAAAATGTACTTAAAAATATCCTCTTCTCCCTCCTTTGCTTAATCTATGGCATTATGTGTATCAGTTGAATTAGTAAGTCAGAACTACATTCATACCATCAGATTTGGGGTTCTCAAAAATTTAGGCTGAGGAAAAGCTGCAAAAGGTTGATGTTATTTTTAATGTTCAATGTGATCACAAATAAATTCTGAGATTTTGTTCTTTTCATTGAGATCATATTGGTACGGGTAGATTCATGATTAAAAATTGTTTGAGAAGGAAGGTCTTTAAAATATTAATTTCTGTTCCTTTATTGATGCTTTTATTTATGGTTTTGAAAGGCATTACATTTGTTGAGACCCTCTCCCTCAGCAGCAATTGAAGCTCGCTGAATTTATTAAAGTAAAAAATGACATGTTTAGAGAGGTTTGAAAGATAGAAAGACAATATCTAGGATATAATTAATCAGAAAGGTGTTTCATTCAAAAGGGAAGAGAATGATGTAAATTGGCACTCAACTTTTTAAGAGGACTTTACCCCGGTAATGTGAACTGAATCGTATCCACACACCCCAAATTTATATGTTGAAATCCTAGCCCTCAGTGTGACTATGTTTAGAAGTAGAACCTTTAAGAAGTAAGATGAAATGAGGCCCTAAGGGTGGAGCCCTAATCCAATAAGACTGTCTGCCTAATAAGACGAGGAAAAGAGATCCTTCTTTCTCCTTCAGTGGGCACACAAAGAAGAGGTCATTCAAGTACACAGGTCAATGGCCACCATCTACAAGTCAGAAAGGGAGCCTTTACCAGGCATTGAACACTGCCACACCTTGATCATGAGCTTCCCAGTGCTCAGACTGTGAGAAAATTATTTTCTGTTGTTAAAGCCTCCTAGGTTATACTAATTTGCTCTGGCAGCCGAAGCTGATTAATATACCCAGAGAGAAGTAAGAGTTCCCTGCAGATCTACTAGTCAGTCAAAGGAACTGGGCAATGGGGAGATGAGAACTGCTTCTGTGAGCTCCTGAGCTGGTAATGGAGCCTGCACAATCCAGCAAAGGTTGCCACAAACCCCAAATGTCCCTTTCCATTGCCATGTCACTTGCCATGTTCCTTTCCATTGATGTTGTTGGCTTTTGTTGGTTTTGTTTGTTTTGTTTTCTTATGCATTTGTGGGGAGGAGAGAGCCATTTGTTTGTTGTACATAAATACAGAAATATTACAGTTGGATAAATTATTGACATTTCAACCATTTTGCTTTACAAAACTATCTTCATGAAATAGAGAAGAAAACACATCTGAAAAATAACAAATGTTTTATTGAGTATTTTCTATCAATGACTTTAATGATTATTAGTAATTTTTATGTAAAAACCAGCCAACCTCCATTGGGAAATAAGTCTATTACTTTATCAAATCACCTTTTAATTGCTTGCTTTGTTGAAAAAGCACAGGCTTAAAAGTGGTGTCATTAATAACCTTTGACCAAAGATGGTAGAGGGGAACAATCCATAAGTGAGATTCTAGTCAAAATCAATACAAACATGAAAAGCAGTTTATATTTGCTTTCACTACCCCACCAGTTTGTCCTCTCAATTTTTTATCCCTACTCAAATTAGTTTTCCATATTTGCAGGTATTCAGAAACTATCTTGTGTGCTCACTCAGTCATGTCCAACTTTTTGTGACCCACAGACTGTAGCCTACCAGGCTCTTCTTTCCATAGGAATTTTTAGGCAATAATATTGGAGTGGGTTGCCACTTCCTTCTCCAGGGGATCTTTCCGACCCAGGAATCAAACATGCATTTCCTGTGTCTCCTGCATTGGCAGGTGGATTCTTTACCACTGAGTCACCTGGGAAGCCTATACACTATCACATTCATTCAAAAAATGTGATAAGCACTGGCTAGATATTGGAAAAGCAAAACTAGACAAGCTATTTTGCTTGCTTTCAGAGAACTAAAATAATTAAGTGGGAAAACAATTATGTAGGTAGCTAAATTATATAAGATAAATATTACAATGGGAACATGAATACAGTTGGCACTATGGGAGTACAAAGGAAGAAAGAAATCCAAAAAGTCAAGGGAAGGAATAATATTGCTGTTGGCCTTGAGTGATAGGTTGTAATTTTCCATAAAAGTAGAATAAGAAACACAGATATAATTCCTTTGGTCAGCACAGTATTGAAATGTAAAAATTTTAACTTGTATGCCTTTGCAAGGAAAGGGGATATGCTTTCCAGTTCACACAATTTCCATCCCTGCTTTACCAGATGCCTAATAATACTTCAGTTCACAACTTACAAGATAGAATAAGCAAAACTGCAGCACTGGGAGGATGGAGAGAATACCTAGCACTTTTTTTTTTTAATTGGAGTATTTTATTGGAGATTACAATGTTGTGTCAGTTTCTGCCGTACAGTAAAGTCAATCAGTCACATGTATACAGCCTACCTAGAACTTTATGGGAAGTATAACTACTTGAATATAGTAGTCAGTTACACAGTACAGCTTGCTATAATATGATGCTAATAATAATTACTAACATTCTGGACTTTCCTGGTGGTACAGAGCTTAAAAATCCACCTTGCCAATGCAGGGGACATGGGTTTGATCCTTAATCTGGGAAGATTCCACATGTTGCAGAGCAATTAACCCTGAACACTACAACTACTGGGCCCACACTCCACAACTACCAAGCCCACACGCCATAGCGCCCATGCTCTGTAGCAAGAGAGGCTATCTACAATGAGAAGCCCCAGCACCACAACTAAAGAGGAGCCCGAAATTACCAGAACCAGAGGAAGCCCATGCACAGCAACGAAGACCCAGCAGAGCCAAAAATGAATGAAGAAAGTAATTAAATTGTTAAAAAAATAATTACTAACATTTACTGAGTGGTTACCATATATTGCTCCAAGTACTTGCCATGTATTCATTCCTTTGCCCTTTACAATAATTCCATGAGAAGCTAAGATTACCATTGTTTTAGAAGAGGAAATTGAGACATAGAAAAAGAAAGGCTTGGTGTCTCATTCTATCATGCAACAGGTAAGTGGTAGAGTTAAGAATTGAAGCCAGACAGTCCAGAGCATGAATTCCCAAACACCTATACATATATAATAGAGACAGGATGAGGGAGATGGAATGGCTTTGAATCACTCCAAGGAATTTGAACTTTATTCTGTAGTAACAGGGAGTCACTGGAGGTTTTTAAGAAGACAGTGACTACTGAAGTGTGTGTTTTAGAAAGACAGAATGGAAGACACATTGGAGCAGAGTGCTGACTTTAGTTAAGGGAATGACCAGAAAACAATACTAATAAACTAGACAGAGAAAATGAAAGTGAACCAAGGCAATGACTTTAGGGATGCAAGGATCTTTTCAGAGATGGAATTCATCGGCTGTCCCAGTTTCCTTCCCTGGGACCCTCAGGTCTCCCCGTTTTTCCTGCCCCCACCGCACTCAACAAGAATTTTGATGGCTATGCCTCTCCCCGCTACTGAAAAATACTGTGTTAACTCTTTCACTCCCTTTTGAGTTCAGATCCTTTAAAGGTATTGGTTAAGATACCTGTTGCTTTAATACATATTGAAGATCCCCTGGAGGAGGAAATGGCAACACATTCCAGTATTCTTGCCTGGAAAATTCCAAGGACAGAGGAGCTTGGTCAGCTACAGTCCAGGGGGTGGCAAAGAGTCAGACAGGACTTAGCAACTAAACCACAACAAAAACAATATGAAAAATAAGTAGAATTTAACCAAATGATCAGGTCATGCCATGCAAATTAAACATTATTATATATATTTATCTGTAGAGTCTTAGTCTGTACACATGTTTAATTTCAAAAATTAATTCTTGGTTCAGAAGAGATCCTGGAATTTCTTGCATTTATTTTGTTCATTTAGCCTTTCTTCATTTGTATTTTTTGAATGTTTCATACATAATATGAGTCAATTTTTATGTACATTCTAAAAGATAATAGCAAATAAACATCTGTGTTCACAAACCAGGTCCCAGATTTTTAGATTAGAGCATTATTATTCACGCCTATGTATTCATTATTTATCCTTTTGTCTGATTCCAAGCTTGGAAAACTAAACCAATGGCACTCTATGACTGAGAAAAATTTTTGTGCCTGGGAACATCCTTGATAGACCCATCAATGATTTATTTGCATAAAGGACCTAGGGCCTTACTGGAAAAGAACTCATCCACAGGATCATTTTTTATCCACTCTAATCTTTCCTATAACTATCCAAGAGCCTGTTTGTTCTCATGGCTGGAGAGTGAAAAGTGTGAAGTGATGAGAAGGGCTTTCAATTTCCATTAGCGACTTTTGGCTGTCTGCAGATATCTTGAAACTCTATTTCAGATACCAATACTGTTCAACCTAGAACCTCATTTACACATGAAAAGAGATAACCAAGAATTGGCAGATATTTGAGGAAAACCACCAGCAAGAGAGAAACTAAAGTCAACAGAGTCGACACAGAAAAGAGCTAAACCCCACACCCAGTGAGACAGGGCTGTCAGAAGGAAAAGGCAGGCAACTCTCAGATAATCTAAGTAATGTTTCTGAGAGAGATCGAAGAAGATAACACATTTATGTTTAGTCAAGATGTAATCCTTTCACAATATTACAAACAATTCTGGGAGTGGCAGACAGAACATAACAAAATACAAAAACTACTCCTTAAAAAAAAGAACCAAGCCTGCAAGGAACAGATTATTACTGTGTTGTGTGATATTTTTCAGAACACCAAAAATTATAGAAACCTTCCTAACTCATTCAACGAGATGTTGTAACCTTAACATCAAAACTAAAACAGGTTAACATAAAAAAGACAACCTCCCGGCCTAAACTTTTGCAGATGTTTATAAACAAAGTATTAGCAAATTACAGAAGCACTATATAAAAGAACAATACATTATAAAGTAAGTTTTATCACAAAATTCAATAATACTTCAATCTCTAGAAAACTATCAATGTAGTATTTACAAGTTGGAGAATAAAAACCATATAATTATCATAACAGATAAAGAAAGACATTTCATCAAACTTAGCACTCACTTCTGATTTGAAAATTAATAAATTAGAAATAGAAGGAATATTCCTTGGTAATGGGTTATTTACAAAATAACTATCAAAAACTTAAACCCAATGGAAATTTAAAGTCAATTTCATTTCAGTCAGAAACTAGTTAAGAGTGCTCATTGTCACTGCTACAATGCAAAGATAGGAATGGTCACCTTCAGATATAAGGAGGTATGTGTTGTCTATAGAGAATTCTAAAATGGTAGCAAAATCAGCTACTACACTCTGCTTTTACTACCATCATGTGGCAATAATTCTAAACAATGTCAATAATAAGATATTTCTCTCTGGAATAATAGTATTGCTGGTCTAAGATCTAAAACGTCCTTGATGGTCAGGGGTAAAGAACTCACCTGCAATGCAGGAGACGTAGGAGCTGCAGGTTCTATCTCTGGGTCAGGAAGATTCCCTGGATGAGGAAATGTCAACCCACTCTAGTATTCTTGTTTGGAAAATCCCATGGAAGAGGAGCCTGGCAGACTGCAGTTTATGGGGTCATAGAGTTGGACACGACTGAGAGACTGAGCAGGAGCAGGAGCAAGAACTAAAACTACAGCCTCAGTGACTACATGTGTTTGTGTGTGTGCATTATTACACACATGAATATATACACAGACAAATTAGCATATTTTATTATTTTTCCTTTAATAACTTGTAATATATCTGGAAGCTACTATGGAAAATTCCTAGTTATACAGTCAGCTCTGACCTAGGGCTAAATTACATGAAGTTATATTGAAAGAAAGTTCCTAAGAGTTTAGGATTATTCAAGGTTGCTTCAGGCACTGTTTGTGTCTTATAGCCCTATGGCACTACATATTCCTGCCTTGAAACAGTAGGTTTAAAACCAAAAATTGATGTCAAGGTGATTATAAAGATGAACTTAAACTAGATTTACTTCAGTTCTGCCGTTGTATGAAATGCCAGGAGAAAGATAAAAGACACCGGGTCTGAACACCTCAATCATTTCCCCCAAGAACCAGACACTCGTTCTAAAGCAATGGATCAAGTAACACCAATGTTTTCTTGCTGCTGCTGCTGCTAAGTCGCTTCAGTCGTGTCCAACTCTGTGCGACCCCAGAGATGGCAGCCCACCAGGCTCCCCCGTCCCTGGGATTCTCCAGGCAAGAACACTGGAGTGGGTTGCCATTTCCTTCTCACTATTCAGAAATTCAGAAACTTACTGAATTTCTTACTATTCAGTAAGAAATAATATTTCGTACTATCTTCTTACTATTCAACTTACTATTTCCTCTGATTTTAGCAAGAAAACAAATACTTCTTTCAATAAAATGTAATAGAAATTTATTATGACTTTCTGATGAAGATATTTAAATGGAAGTTTTTAGCTTGCAATGGTATCTGGGAGCTGATAGAATTGATAACCAATAAACATGCATATGGACAGTATTACAGTGTCTGGACTGAATTAAGAAATAGGATCTTTATGAATCACTGAAAATTTTATCTTTATGTTTAACACTTTTCCTATTTGTCTATCTGGTACTTCTTGTGAAAAAAAAAAAAAACTCTAAAATTAAATCTAACAGAAATATTCTATCCACTATGAGCAAGGATGGATTAACAAACCTAGCTATACTGTTAAACAACCAAGATTGATTTTTCCAAAGTTTAATTGACAGATGTGCAGAAGTTAAGCCTTGAAAATAAAAAGCGTACCATTATAACTGATATAACTCTCCCTTTTTTCAAAAAATACATTAAAGTAATTGTAAAGTATTAGCTTATAGTTTTTTTCCTTTTATGTACTTTAATACTTATATTCTTTTTAATATTAACTTTAGCTACCATGTATAAAAATATGCAATTAAATTAAAAAATTTCTAATCTGTTTGCATTTCTATCTGGCTGCTATTATTACTTGTTCCCTTTCATGATTATTATTGAAAATAATTTTGTCATATAGAGAACAGAGTGCTAAAAAAAGATCTGCTGTAGATGTCAAATACATGAGGTATGCTATTATGTCTATCTAGAAAATATGAGACTGTCAACAGAAAACTCTCTCATAAATTATTAGATTTAGCAATGTTGAACAATATTAGCTTTTCCATCCTAGCAATGACTCTAAAATACCAAATTAAAAATTAATAAGCACTAAAGTATAAAATAATTAAATGACTTAAAATGAATAATTGTACAGGATGATGCTGAAGAAGACTCCTGAGAGTCACTTGGACTGTAAGGAGATCAACCCCTCAATACCAAAGGCAATCAACCCTGAATATTCATTGGAAGGTCTGTTACTAAAGCTGAAGCTCCAATACTTTGGCCACCTGATGGGAAAAGCCAACTCATGGAAAAGACTGAAGCTGGGAAAGATTAAGGGCAGGAGGAGAAAGAGGTGACAGAGGATGAGATGGTTGTACAGCATCACAGACTCAATGGACATGAATAAAAGCAAACTCCAGGCGACAGTGGAGGAAGGAGGAGCATGGCATGCTACAGTCCCTGGAGCTGCAAAGAGTTGGACACGACTTAGCGGCTGAAAAAACAACAACATAGAATGGGAAGATTCAACATTTTAAGATCTAAATCTTTCCACCTTGAATTAACTGATAATCATATTAAGAATCATACAGTCAGATCTGGAAATGACCTTAAAGTTCTATTAGTTGAATCCACTGAAAATACAAGCAAAACTAGCACATTCTAAGTAGTAATACTTTATGTTCACTCTGAGGTGGAAGATAAACAGGATGTAGTTTTGGTTTCCTTATCATTGTGATGTGGAGGCTTTCATATCATGGAAGCACTAAGATGCAACCCACCAGGGAATGAAAACGCCTACATCAACTTTATAACACTGTTTTAGCAGTTATCCCACCACTGTGTCCTCAGTTTGAAACACCAGTGAAATCATACCAGGATAAAAATCAGAGACAAACTCCATAAACATTCATGAGCACTCAAGACTTTGTGTTTGAACAAGTTTCATGAAGGTAACTCACTAATTAAGGACATTTTTGTTGTTTTGGTTTGGTTTGGTTTTGGCCACACTGCATGGCTTGTGGGATCTTAGTTCCGGGACCAGGGATTGCAGCTGGCCCATTGGCAGTGAAAGCACAGAGTTTTAACCACTGGGGAATTCCCTAAAGATTGTTCTGCAACAGCATCATTCTATTGATATTGACCTAAGAATTTTTATTTACTAATGACTTGGCAACACATATATATGATAACCTCTCTAGATTTGTAGTCCAAAGGAAAGAACATACTTTTAAAGAAATGCATTCTGTACTTGGTATCCTTTGGTTAAGTAAATTAAAATCTTGGAATTTCATATTCTTAGTTGGGAACTGTCATTATTACCTCCTAACCATACTTCAGTTCAGTTCGGTTCATTTCAGTCGCTCAGTCGTGTCCGACTCTTTGCGACCCCATGAATCACAGCATGCCAGGCCTCCCTGTCCATCACCAATTCCCGGAGTTCACTCAAACTCATGTCCATCGAGTTGGTGATGCCATCCATCCATCTCATTCTCTGTCGTCCCCATCTCCTCCCACCCCCAATCACTCCCAGCATCAGAGTTCTTTCCAGTGAGTCAACTCATCGCATGATGTGGCCAAAGTATTTGAGTTTCAGTTTTAGCATCAGTCCTTCCAATGAACACCCAGGACTGATCTCCTCTAGAATGGGGTGGTTGGATCTTCTTGCAGTCTGAGGGACTCTCAAGAGTCTTCTCCAACACCACAGTTCAAAAGCATCTATTCTTTGGCAATCAGCTTTCTTCACAGTCCAACTCTCACATCCATACATGACCACGGGAAAAACCATAGCCTTGACTAGACGGACCTTGGTTGGCAAAGTAATGTCTCTGCTTTTTAAAATACTATCAAGGTTGGTCATAACTTTCCTTCCAAGGAGCAAGCGTCTTTTAATTTCATGGCTGCAATCAGGATCCGCAGTGATTTTGGAGCCCAAAAAAATAAAGTCTGACACTGCTTCCACTGTTTCCCCATCTATTTCCCATGAAGTGATGGGACCAGATGCCATGATCTTTGTTTTCTGAATGTTGAGCTTCAAGCCAACCTTTTCACTCTCCTGTTTCACTTTCATCAAGTGGCTTTTGAGTTCCTCTTCACTTTCTGCCATAAGGGTGGTGTCATCTGCATATCTGAGGTGATTGATATTTCTCCCGGCAATCTTGATTCCAGCTTGTGCTTCTTCCAGCCCAGCGTTCCTCATGATGTACTCTGCATAGAAGTTAAATAAGCAAGGTGACCATATACAGCCTTGACGTACTCCTTTTCCTATTGGGAACAAGTCTGTTGTTCCATGCCCAGTTCTAACTGTAGATTCCTGACCTGCATACAGGTTTCTCAAGAGGCAGGTCAGGTGGTCTGGTATTCCCATCTCTTTCAGAATTTTCCACAGTTTATTACCAACATTTAATTATAGAGTATAAAAGAAAGTTTCTAAAATCATGAAAGATTATTTAAAATGAACACTTTTCATATCACACAAAAATTTTATAAAGTATTAATTTCCAGACATTTTGTAGGAGTTAAATAAGAAAACTTTTGTAATGTTCATAGAAGCCTTCGTATACATACTTGCTGCTCTGGAATCTCTCATTTTACTCAAATATCTGAGATCCCTTCCCAGTAACTAAGACCTTACTCTTTTCTTCCTCACGACCCACTTCCTGACACAATATCATTTCTTTATCTTATAGTTCCTTTCTGGATTTCTTAGCTCTGTCTTTAATTTTCAGTGTCACAAAATTCTACTCTGCTTACAAAATCAGTGGGTCCTCTTTCTCTGCAAATTCATGCTCATTTAGCATTAAGTTTCTTCCCATTTTTTATTCATCTGACTCTAGCCATACAGAAGGGTTCCACTCACTCCATCCTTATCTGTTGGTCTAGAATGTGCAACTAATAGTGTGTAAAAAAAAAAAAATGGAGTCTAATAACCCCCATATGTCCGGGCATTCCCTCTCCCCAAGCCAATAACAAAGCAGGCAGCTGAGTTAATGTAATATTTAGACTAGCAGTGAAAAGAGAGATCTTTCTCCTTCTTGTACTCTGAATAAATAAATTAGTCTGACCAAATGAAGAAATGTGGTGTAACGTGATTTATTTGGGCGAGAGCTGACACTGGTAAGACAAAGCCTCCTTATCTGCTTACAGAAACTTAAGCAGAGGTCAACAGCCACATCCTCTGATTCGTATGCCACGCCTGAACACCGTGGGGAAGAACTTGAACCCAGTCTTCAATAGGAGTCCAAACATATACTAATATGTCTTATAGACTAACAGAGAGTGAAAATAGAAGCCAGACTACAGAGAGAAACAATCGGTCTCCTAAGAGAATTCCTAAGCAAAGCATCAAGAATAAGGTTCAAAACTGGCTTTGCCAAGCAAATCAAGAGCCCTATTCAGAAGATGGAGTCCCAGGAACAGAGCTTCCGTTCAGCAAAGCTGAAAAGTCAGTGTCACTTAGGACCTGGTCTCACTGGGACCACCACCACTAACAATCTGGACACTAAAAGAGAAGGCATTTCCTTGCTGGACGGAAAGAAGTGGAGGTACCTAGAAACTATTCCAAGAGGCTTCTGAGACACTGTGAAACATAGCAGATGAGCACATGGCTGTCATTCCTATGTCACAGAGAGAAAGAGACCTACAGGCACACTAGGGGAGAAAAGGTGCAGCTGGAGTAGGAAAAAGCAGAAACAGAAACTGGGATTGCAATTCCGAGCGCACTCACCTCCGCTGGGTCCCGCACAGAGAAGGGGGAAGCATCATTCCATCTGGGAGGTGAAGTCTGTTGACCCATTGTGCCCAGGAACAAGTAACTAAAGTGCTCTTACCTAGGACGGGGGATCTAGTGTAATGGCAGAAAGTAAGAGCTAAGTACAAATCAAAGGGCCACGTAGACTAGGAAAAAGCAAAATGATTTCGCTTCAAAATACATTTTTTGGGGAGGGACTTCTCCAGTGGTCCAGTGGTTAAGAATCTGCCTGCCAACGCAAAGGACACAGGTTTGATCCCTGGCCTTGGAAGATCCCACATGCTGTGGGGAAACTCCAATCTGTACGCCCTAACTACTGAGCAACTGTTGAGCCCACAAGCCCCGAACTACTGAAGCCCCAGCTGCAGAGCCCCGTGCTCTGCAACAAAGACTAGTCCCCACTATCCACAACTAGGGAAACCTTGTACACAGCAACAGAGACCCAGTACAGCCATAAATAAATAAATACGTGTTCAAAATACTTTCTTTTTAGAAAGAAGTGAACTATTTTTCAACAAACATGAAAATTCAAAGTAACCAAATAAGGGCTTTTATTGCCAGGATAATAAGTTTAAGATCAAGGATACACAGGGCGTGAGGGTGGGAGTCAGGTAAACCCACCAATTAAGAGATCTCTTTTCACTAAAAAGTACACTGGAGCTAAACCTATTCTGACATGTACACACTACGATCTTGAAAACAGATAACCAACAAGGACCTACTATATAGCACAGTGAACTCTGCTCAATATTTTGTAATAACCTAAATGGGAAAAGAATTTGAAAAAGAATAGTGTATGAATCACTTTGCTATACACCTGAAATTAACACAACATTGTTAATCAGCTATGCTTTAATATGAAATAAAATTTTTAAAAAGACACAAAACACAACAAATCAAAAATATATGCAAACTAATAGAGTGATGGAGGGAGAAGAGTTTGGAGTATTAGAGAAAGGAGTCCATCATTTGGGGAAATTCAGCACAGAGGGGTCAAGGGAGAGATAATATATTCCCAGTTGACAGAACAGAGGCAACCCGGTAGTTGAAGAAAGATAAACAAAGGTTTTGGGAGAAAGGCTTCTAAAACAAACAAAGTCCACATAAACTATAGCGCTTGGGTTTCTTGAGCAAACTGCTTGTATGCTATGAAAGATCATTTTGATGTAGCAATTGACTTTCTGCTAGAGGTCGCTAATGATAAGAATTAGAGCAAAATCACATGAGACCTAGAAAGTGTGTATAAATAAATCAATAAACAATTTAAACACACGTATTTGAGGTCCCACTTTTTTTATGTGAGGCCTCTCCCCCACAAAGATCAGTATCATTTTATCTTTGTCTTTTAGGTATTGTACATAGATTCCATTTAGGTTGAAATAAATTGTATATGGTAGTTCACAGAAGAATTAATTCCCTTTGAATAAATTATTCATCCTTTTATAAAGGAAAGCAAAAGATGCAGAGATGTAGATATAGAAATCCCTAATTCAAGAAATTAAACCAATTTTCTTTTTGGTTCATTAGTGTTCCATTTTTGTCAGCTTTCAGTATCTTTACACCTTCTGTAATGCTCAATTCTATTCATGTACACTCTATTGTTCTCCTTGTTTCAACTACTGGCAAAATCACAAAACAGAAGACAAAGGAAGTCATAATATTCTATCAGTTCAAATCGAAGGACCACGCGTTTAGGAAGGATTCAAGCCTGCTTTTGCAAGATGATCCTGGAACACAAAAACATGATGAATATATCAAAAATATTTCTCACATACTGCCTGCCATAAAAAGATTGTCTGAATTAAACATCATTATTGCTCCGTTGTCAACATGTTAGAATATAGAGATAAGCCACACACACATGCCTAAGCTCTGTCATGATCCAAAAATTAGTGTTATATTTGCTATTGCTGGTCTTTTTATTGTTTAAAATTTTCCAGAGCACCCTAACACAGACCTTGGATTGTATTTTTGACATAATTCATTTTTCTTCCACTTGTAAGAGACAAATTCTGAGTGATCCTTTGAACCCCTCAGATGTTTCAAAGTGCATTGCTGATGAATGATACCCTCAAGGACAGGGACTGTCACTGGCATGGTATTTTGTCATGTAAATGTAAGCAAGGTTAAGGATCTTTGCTATTATTTAAAGTGCTTATTGTGATAGAAATATCTGTTTCATCTCATACAACTATGTATCAATTTTTCAATAATTTACATTTGACCTAACTAGTTTACAGATCATAAAAATTTTAGAGATATAAAGAATTTCAAAATTATCTTACTGAAACCATTCTTATGTTCTATGAGGAATCAGTTTGGCCTAATGTTTAAAAGGTTTTCCCAAGGTCGTGCAACCAAATAATAGGCTGGGGGACCTAGAATCTGCCTTTATCCTTCACTGCTAAGTTCCTCCCAGTGTGTGTAATATCTTATTTTGTGGACAGTTACACTTATCAGAAAATTTACTATAAGAAGTGCAAGAAACGCAATGATGCCGATCCTTACTCTAGTTCCAATGGAAGATATTAATTGGCTTTGGAAATAATCAATGGTTTGGCTTACTGGCTCTCATTCAACTCCTATTAGACTTGGTATATTTTACAACTTCACTAACTCTTAAATGAATATGAATTGAAGGGTTCAGACTGTACACTTTCTAAACATGTCAGAAAAGATGTGCAAATTAGAGGATCAGGGCACAAGGTGAACGCTGGTTATGCCATCAACAGTTACGTGGTCAGATCATTGTGCTCCAACTTACAAATCAAGTATTTCCATGTGCCATAAGATAGCAGGAAAATGTGACTCTGATCTGTCATCCATACAGAAATATTTTCTGATAGAAACAAAAAATTAAGTTCTGAGAAAATAATAATTAATATACATTTTGTCCTGCAAAGCTTGCTGTCCTTGCTAAGATCTGTTCCTCCTCCACCCTGCAAAAAAAAAAAAAAAACACCTGAAAATCATGACTGAGTCTACACAGACTAAACAAAAAAGAAACATTAATTTGATTGGTGTGGATAGAAGTGACTTAGCAGCAGCAGCAGCAGCCACATTTAAGAATTCTGACTGAAACAAAGTTAGGTATTAAGGGTAAATTATTTTTATAACCATTTAACCAAGTGACAGAAGCAGAAATTAATAGTAAAAGAAGAAATATTTTGTCAAAAATAAAAATAAATATTGGAATTTTAAAAATCCTACCCCAAAGTTCACTGCGGCAATATTTACAATATCCAAGACATGGACACAACCTAAATGTCCATCAACAGAGAAATGGATAAAGAAGATGTACATATATACAATGGAATATTATTCAGATATAAAAATGAAATAATACCATTTGGAACAACATGGATGAACCTAAAGATTATCAAACTAAATGAAGTCAGTTTGGCATCACTGACTCGATGGACATGAGTTTGAGTGAACTCCGGGAGTTGGTGATGGACAGGGAGGCCTGGCGTGCCGTGATTCATGGGGTCGCAAAGAAGTCAGACACGACTGAGTGACTGAACTGAACTGAACTGAAACATGTGTGGAATCTAACTTTTTAAAAGAAACAAATGAACCTACTTACAAAACAGAAACAGACAAAAAGATACTAAAAACAAACTTATGGTTACCAAAGGAGAAATGCAGTTAGGAGAAAAACATCTATTTCTGCTTCATTGACTATGCCAAAGCCTTTGACTGTGTCGATCACAATAAACAGTGGAACATTCTGAAAGAGATGGGAATACCAGACCACCTGACCTGCCTCTTGAGAAACCTGTATGCAGGTCAGGAAGCAACTGTTAGAACTGTACATGGAACAACAGACTGGTTCCAAATAGGAAAAGGTGTACGTCAAGGTTGTATATTGTCACCTTGCTTATTTAACTTCTATGCAGAGTACATCATGAGGAACGCTGGGCAGGAAGAAGCACAAGCTGGAATCAAGATTGCTGGGAGAAATATCAATAACCTCAGATATGCAGATGACACCACCCTTATGGCAGAAAGTGAAGAGGAACTCAAAAGCCTCTTGATGAAAGTGAAAGAGGAGAGTGAAAAGGTTGGCTTGAAGCTCAACATTCAGAAAACAAAAATCATGGCATCTGGTCCCATCACTTCATGGGAAATAGATGGAAAAACAGTGGAAACAGTGTCAGACTTTATTTTTTTGGGCTCCAAAATCACTGCAGATGCTGATTGCAGCCATGAAATTAAAAGATGCTTACTCCTTGGAAGGAAAGTTATGACCAACCTTGATAGTATTTTAAAAAGCAGAGACATTACTTTGCCAACCAAGGTCCGTCTAGTCAAGGCAATGGTTTTTCCAGTGGTCATGTATGGATGTGAGAGTTGGACTGTGAAGAAGGCTGATCGCCAAAGAATCGATGCTTTTGAACTGTGGTGTTGGAGAAGACTCTTGAGAGTCCCTTATACTGCAAGGAGATCCAGCCAGTCCATTCTAAAGGAGATCAATCCTGTATGTTTATTGGAGGGACTGATGCTAAAGCTGAAACTGCAATACTTTGGCCACCTCATGCGACGAGTTGACTCACTGGAAAAGACTCTGATGCTGGGAAAGGTTGGGGGCGGGAGGAGAAGGGGACGACCGAGAATGAGATGGCTGGATGGCATCACCGACTCTGTGGACATGAGTTTGAGTGTACTCCGGGGGTTGGTGATGGACAGGGAGGCCTGGCGTGCCAGGGGTGGCGGAGAGTCGGACACGACTGAGCGACTGAACTGAACTGAACTGAACTGAATCAGAAGCCTGGGATGAACACACACACAGACACACACACAGACACACACACACAGACACACACACTACTATATACAAGCGAGATACCCAACAAGGACCTATTGTATAGCACAGGGAACTCTACTCAATATTTTGTGATAACCCATATGAGAAAAGAATCTGAATCTCTTTTAATTCCTTAGACTTCAAGGAGATCAAGTCAATCAGTCCTAAAGGAAATTAGTCCTGAATATTCATTGGAAGGACTGATGCTGAAGCTCCAATAGTTTGGCCACCTGATACAAAGAACTGACTCACTGGAAAAGACCCTGATGCTGGGAAAGACTGAAGGCAGGAGGAGAAGGGGAGACAGAGGATGAGATGGTTGGATGTCATTCCCAACTCAATGGACAGGAGTTTGAGCAGGCACCAGAAGTTGGTGATGGACAGGGAAGCCTGGTGTGCTGCAGTCCATGGGTCACAAAGAGTCATACATGACTGAGTGACTGAACTTGCTGTAAACCTGAAACTAACTCAACATTGTAAATCAACAATACTCTTTTAAAAAAAAAATTGGGATAATTGTTCCAGAACAGGATTTGGAAATACTATTCATGAGCCTTTGAAATGTTTTTTATCTAAGTAATTCACTTTCACCATTAATATGCTAAATAAAATATCATGGATAAGCAACAAAAATCCTGACTATACAGACTGAGCTTCAGAATTATAGGGGTAAAGAGGAAGAAAGATATGTTATTACAAATTTTTCTCCACATATTAAAGTTACAAAGAGACAGAAATCTATTCAATAATTATAGAGCAACTACTGTGTTCAATATGCTATTTTAGACAACAAATAGATGTTAGCAGGAAATAAAACAGGCCATATCCCTGTTCTCAGGCAGGTTAATAGTCTATGAAAGGAAGGCAGCATATAAAAGTAAAGAAATTCATGGAGTCATGTTCTTATTCTTTTGTTCTCCAAGTGTCAGGTTTCCATTTCTAAACCAAAAGAGTTTGAGACGAAGAGTGAAAAACAAATCTACACCTCTTTTCATATTTGATATCTTTTCATGCCAGAAAATTATCCAGTGATTGTCTATAAAATTTTGATTTCATCTCCCTAAATATGGATACCTACTTAGGCACATTAAATGTTTTCATATGAATTAAACACTTCTATAGTTAATTAAACAAACATGGACTGAGCATCTACTACTTGCCAGGCACTTTCATAGGGACTGGGAATATATATTTCAAGAATTCTTATGGAGAGAAGGCAAATAATTAAAGACAATTATTTCAGCTTCCTGGAAGCTCAAAATCCTTGTCCTAAGAAAACAGATAATAATCCCGAAAAAAATGTTTAACAATAAATACTATTTTTAACCCTCCCATTTTTACCACCATTTTTAATTGTACATTCATACTGTCCAGTCCTTACAACTTTACATGACATGTTCTTTTTCCTGCTTTGTAGATGAGGAACCAGTTTAATACAGGGTAAATATTTTCTAAGGCTGCGTAGGAAGTAAGCAGTAAATCCAGGAATATTTCTTTAGTCAGCCTTATTCCAAGACCTACACTTCTACCAAATTCCCCAGGGTCCTTACTATAACTACACCTTACTATTTATAAGCATTGAAGAACCTCTTTACATTTGCTCAAAAATTCAAATAAATGAAAGAAAGTGATTTGTGTAGAGAGTGCTTTTATGGCACTGCCCCTACAAAACATGGAAATGGAGACCCCAAAATGACTCGCTTCTCTCTGTGAAATCATGTGCCCTGTTGTGTAGGAGTGTGCTTTACTCCTAACAAGCGAGATGCATGCAAATCATTTCCATGTTGTAGGCAGGCTTCTGAGCAATATGTAAATAAGCGAGAGAAAAAATATCCACATTAATAAACAGCCCTTTAGATACATGAAACCCATCTGCGACATTAGGTAAAGAGTTTGTATACTGTGCAGTCAGACGGGATGTCCATATTGCATTCCTCAGTGTCTGTAAGGGAAAACAGAATGATGGTTCAGGTAGGGCGGTGCCATATGGCTAATTCCATGAAAATATCACAGAGTTATTTTTTTTCAGCAACTGTGATCGGTCCATGTAAGCAAGGATCAAGTCTCTGCAAATAGAATTATGACACTCCAAGTTTCATCCTGTTTCCAAGGTCTCTTTCTCACACATCCTGCTGAGATTAACCTATAATATTTCTCTGCACGTGGACTGAGTTCTCCTAAAATAGGGGATGGCGACCAAAGGGAAATTGCAAGTAGAAGAGACACAAGCAACAGAAATGGCCCAAAGTGAGAATCACAGATTGACAATACAACATGTGCCAGTGAGCCCATGGCTGACATTATCAAGTAAGATGACTCAGAGGAAAAAAAAAAATCCACCAAAGGAACTGTTAACTCACACCAAACAGGAAATGAGTGATTAAGGACAGAACAGAAATG
Source organism: Moschus berezovskii (assembly GCF_049115385.1). Taxonomy (NCBI): domain Eukaryota; kingdom Metazoa; phylum Chordata; class Mammalia; order Artiodactyla; family Moschidae; genus Moschus; species Moschus berezovskii. The sequence continues at coordinate 30,164,861 of NC_142480.1, read as the reverse complement.
CAAAGCCAGGATCCAAGTCTGACATCTTCAGCTGTGGCCTCCTAGGACAGGACCACAATACATAATAGGACCTACACTTGCCTGATACTACTGCCACTCTCCTGGAGAACTGGGGATGAAAGCAAGAAAGTAACAGGCGTGCTGTCATTTCTTTTCTTTTAATTACTCCACCCATGTTTTAAAGTTCTTTTCCTAATGAGAATTGGGGTTCAGTTTTGTTATAACTAAAAAGCAAGAATTAAGGATGACAGAATCTGAATAGAATAAGTCAAGTTAGCTGTGAGTTTTGCAGCACCCTCTTTTATACTCTTGATTCTAGATAAAACAGACTGCTTCTTTTAGCTGCTCTTAGCATCTACTTTGGGAAGGTGACTTTGAATGTCTTTAAAAGGATTTTTGCAAATTATACCATACAACACAAGAAACTCCACAACTTTTGGGTAGACTTTACCTAGGTTTAACTTAGAATTTCAACGACTTCATCCCACAAGTGAGTTCTACTTTTATGTGATACATGCTTGCTCCCCACACCCACTCTGGATTTAATTCTCTAAGTGTATTCAGTCAATATTCTGTTTGGAACCTCAAGCCATGTTGCCCTCTGCTAATGAAGCCTCAGAAAGGAAGTAGACAGGCCTATATCTTCTGAGACCTCGGCCAATGACAGCAAGCAGCTGTGTACATAAGTCCTCTTGAAAACATAAACATTCAACTAAATTTCTCTCCCAATCCTGTTTGCTTGCCCTGTCATCCAAAATGCAAGCCTGACTTTTGTCTCACTCTTTCCTGTCCTTTCCCTGCCTATTCACTATGCCCTTCCTGCTCTCTGAAAGTGAAAGTGATAGTCACTCAATCATGGCCAACTCCTTGCGACCCATGGACTGTAACCCTGCAGGCTCCTCTGTCCATGGAACTCTCCAAGCAAGAAAACTGGACTGCGTTGCTTTTCCCTTCCTCCAGGGGATCTTCCTGACCCAGGGATTGAACTTGAATCTTTTCCATTTCAAGCAAATTCTTCACATCTGAGACACAAGGGATGCCCCTGCTCTCTGAGTCAACTGCCAAATGAAATTCCCTCACCTCTTTGCCTTTGATTAAAATCTGGCTCGCCCCTGAGAACAGCTCTCCTCATCTTTCTAAGTATATTTCATATGTCTGGAGTACAATGAAGGGACTAATTAGTATTAACATTTCCAGGTCTTCACTTGCACACCATTATCTTCCTACACCGTATGAAATCTTTCCTCCTTTCAGGCTTTTGCCCTCTAGAATATCGTGTTTGACTTCCCTTTGCTGTTGTCACTCACAGTATCTTTACTTCTTTCCATTTAACTGCCCATCACTTTTCTGTATAGTTTAGAACCTGACTTTTTGTCTTCTTATTTACCCCAGGTCTAATTTTCATTCTAACTACCTTCAATTTCCATCAAAACCCCAGAGTCACAGTAAAAACTTTCTACCTTGAAACTATGAAAACTCATTACCTTCTTTTCTGATCACATCTGTCAGTTCTCAAGTTCACTTATTGTTTTGCTCCCACAATTTGTACACATCCTCCATCTTCCAGTCCCATATCCCTCCACTTCCTCCAAGTCTTCAATGCCTTGCTATCATTGAATAAACAACAATGGAGAAAACTTCACATATTTGCCCAGTTTTTTCCACTAGAAATTTATGGAAACATATGGCTCTTTTAGTATTACCTTACATCTCTTCCTTGTAGTCTGCTTTCTGTTCTCAGCTGTTCTTTTAATACTTAACTACAATCTCAAATTCATTCCCTTCAGATTTACCTAGGGAATTACCTCTTTTCTTATGAAGATGAAGGGAAAAAGTCTATAAAGGGAAAACTGTTAGACCTCGTAGTTTTCCTACATTTGTTTGTGTGGAAGGAAATCCAAATTTGTCATGTGCAACGAGGGACTGAAAACTGGCTGAGAGAACCAAAAGGGGTATAGGGGTCCTATGGCCAAGATGAGAGTTTCTGTTCCAACCAGAAACCTGAGGACAACACAGCTGCATCTTGGAAAAATCACTTGAGCCAAAGATCCAAGCAGATTTGCATTAAAACCGCAGACTAGTCATCACTGAAGAAACAATGGACACTTTGTGACCGGGGCCAGGCTTGATAAGTGATATCCGGGGAAAATGCCAACACAGAACCAGTTCAGAACCAGAACAGGAAGTGGTCCTTCCTTCCCCAACACTGGTGGCAACTGCATATGGTTCCTTGAACTTGGAACTCACCCCCTAGAGGATATGGTGGGTGAAATAGAACCAGGGTAGAAAATGTAAACCCCTTCATGGCTGAATTTTTATTCTGTATTACCTAAGTATAAGATTAGTTTATTGAACTGATTAAATCTGAAGTTGACTATACAGAATCTTCTATTATCAAGTGGAAATGGGGCATTTTAATAGTGATAATGTCAAATCATGAGGGAAATATTTATAAATTATATACATGAATATGGTTTGTCAATTCAACTTAAAAATTTCATATAATTACCCAAACAAAAAACCAACTAGAAGAAATTTTCCCTGAGAAGATGCTCAACTAAACAAAAATAGATTTGTGTCCTAGTTCAGTTCAGTCACTCAGTCGTGTCTGACTCTTTGAGACCCAATGGATAATAGCACGCCAGGATTCCCTGTCCATCACCAACTCCCAGAGCTTGCTCAAACTCATGTCCATCGAGTCAGTGATGCCATCCAACTATTTCATCCTCTATCATCCCCTTCTCCTCCTGCCTTTAATCTTTCCCAGCATCAGGGTCTTTTCCAATGAGTCAGTTCTTTGCATTAGGTGTTCAAATTGGAGTTTCAGCTTCAGCATCAGTCCTTCCAATGAATACTCAGGACTGATATCCTTTAGGATGGACTGATTTGATCTCCTTGCAGTCCAAGGGACTCTCAAGAGTCTTCTCCAACACCACAGTTCAAAAGCTTCAATACTTCACCGTTCAGCTTCTTTATAGTCCAACTCTCACATCCATACATAATTACTGGAAAAACCATAGCTTTGACTAGACAGACCTTTGTTGGCAAAATAATGGTTCTGCTTTTTAATATGCTGTCTAGTTTGTTCATAGCTTTCGTTCCAAGGAGCAAGCGTCTTTTAATTTCATGGCTGCAGTCACCATCTTCAGTGATTTTGGAGGCCAAGAAAATAAAGTCTCTCACTGTTTCCATTGTTTCCCCATCTGTTTGATATGAAGTGATGGGACCATGATGCCATGATCTTAGTTTTCTGAATGTTGAGTTCTAAGCCAAATTTCACTCACCTCTTTCACTTTCATCAAGAGGCTCTTTAGTTCTTCTTCATTTTCTGCCATAAGGGTGGTGTCATCTGTATATCTGAGGTTATTGATATTTCTCCCAGGAATCTTGATTCCAGCTTGTGCTTCATCCAGCCTGGCATTTTGCATGATGTACTCTGCATATAAATTAAATAAGCAGGGTGACACTATACAGCCTTGACGTACTCCTTTCCCATTTGGAACCAGTCTGCTGTTCCATGTCCAGTTCTAACTGTTGTTCTTGACCTGCATACAGATTTCTCAGGATGCAGGTCAGGTGGTCTGGTAATCCCATCTCTTTCAGAATTTTCCACAATTTGTTGTGTTCCACACAGTCAAAGGCTTTGGCATAGTCAATAAAGCAAAGTGAAAGTGAAGTCGCTCAGTTGTGTCTGACACTTTGCGACCCCATGAATTGTAGCCTACCAGGCTCCTCCATCCATGGAATTTTCCAGGCAAGAGTACTGGAGTGGGTTGCCATTTCCTTCTCCACAATAAAGCAAAAGTAGATATTTTTCTGGAACTCTCTTGCTTTTTCGATGATCCAACGGATGTTGGCAATTTGATATCTGGTTCCTCTGCCTTTTCTAAATCCAGCCTAAGCATCTAGAAGTTCACGGTTCATGTACTGTTGAAGCCTGGCTTGGAGAATTTTTAGCATGACTTTTACTAGCATGCAAGATGAGTGTAATTGTGCAGTAGTTTGAGCATTCTTTGGCATTGCCTTTCTTTGGGATTGGAATGAAAATTGACCTTTTCCAGTCCTGTGGCCACTGCTGAGTTTTCCAAATTTGCTGGCATATTGAGTATAGCATTTTAACAGCATCATCTTTTAGGATTTGAAATAGCTCAACTGAAATTCCATTGCCTCCACTAGCTTCGTTTCTAGTGATGCTTCCTAAGGCCCACTTGACTTTGCATTCTAGGACGTATTGCTCAAGGTGAGTGATCACACCATTGTGGTTATTTGTGGCATGAAGATCATGATCATGTGTCCTAGATTGTTCATCAAATCATTTATAACAAAAAAGGCATCATTGACAATAGTAAAGGCATGGAGAAAACCAAGGTACCCCAAATAAGAGATTAGGTATATGTTTAATCATAATTTATATACAATGAGTTATTTAAAAGTATATATACCTAATGGGTTTTCCCGGTGGTGAGTGGTAAAGAATCTGCCTTCCAATGCAGCAGACGCAAGAGATCCAAGTTCAATTCCTGAGTTGGGAAGTCCCCTGGAGGAGGAAATGGCAACCTACTCCAGTATTCTTGCCTAAAGAATCTCATGGACAGGAGAACCTGGCAGGTTACAGTTCACAGGGTCACAAAGAGTCCAGACACAACTGAGCACACACATATATGCCTATATTTATTTATATAGAGAGATGTCACCACATTATCAGTAGACTGAAAGGAGAAAACTGACAGCTCCTCCCCATATATGAATATTATATTTTCATTCTCCCCTAATAAACACATCTACAATATCCATTTGGCCATAGTTCACTTGTGTCCAAGTGATTCATTAAAGAAGTGCTTCCTAGGGAGACCAGTATGGGCCTGGGGAAGCAAAACAGGAAACGGGATCAAAGCAAGCAAAGATACAATTGACGGCAAATTACATCTCACAGTTTGCCCCTACTGGAGGCGAGAAAGCTGGGCTTTTGTGCTCTAGTATCACTTGATCATTGGCTAAGGTCTGTCCCTTGGGTACTGAAACAACCAGAAGCTTCTAGCTCTCTGAACCTGCAGACAAAGTAGCCACAGCTCCTAAGGACAGTTCCCCACAGGTACAAGCCATGAGACACAGGACCATATGGAAGATGGGGTGGAGATGCTGGCTAGAAAACAGAAATGCATAAGGGATCCCAGGGGGTCTGTGTGCAAATTATCAGTGTCCACTATAACACCCACAGTGTCAACAAGCATGAAAAATTCCAAATCTATATCATTACTGCAGACCTTGCCCTTAACTCCAGATCTATACATTTTACTACTTATTGGACCTCATCCTTGTCAACCAGACTCCCCAAACACACCTTGTCCAAAACTGGGTTCACATCCTGATCCTCATACACTACTTTTCTCAATGAATATGCACCTTCATACCCTCAATGGGCCAATCCAGACACCTTGCCAGACAATGTGTTTAATTCAAATACAGTGTAAAGTAAAGACAGAGACTTTAACTCACCAAGTGTTTGTGACTTTACTTTTTCAGTATATCTCTAAGCTATCCCTGACTCCCATACCTCAGTTCCAGCTTATTAACCTCCTCTCTGTTCCTTATTTCCTGTGTTCCCAATATTTCATCTCTATCATGCTACCATAGATTATCACTCTCAAATTAAATCTTACTGTATCACTCCTCTGCTTAAAATCTTTCAATGGCTTCTCATTTTTTCAGGTTAAAAAAATAATACGTCACATTTCAAATTACATCCATTCTCTTCTAACTTCCATCTACTTTTCCAGCACCATTTTCTACACTTAAAATCTTAAACTCAAGACATATTAAGCTCTTTCCAATTTCCCAAAGTTGTCTTGCTCTCTTACTTTTGAGGTAATCAATAAATCAGTGAGTAACTATACATTTTTCAGTACTTAGTCCCCACATTCCCTCTTTTCAAAATATTTCCTCGAAATTTCTTCCCTTGAGCTGATTAATTTCCCCTTTCCCATTGTAACTTGTGTGTACTCTCATGGCAGGATACATTTACATCTTGATTATTAGATGATTAGGTCTTAAAGAAAAGAAATATTTACCCTTGGCCTATCTAACACACTGCTTGATGTATTTGTATCTTGTCATATTTGTCCAACCTTGGGCTTCTTATTCATGATCAAGCAATATATAGCTATATTGGGTACCAGCAATACTGGGTACCAGTCCATAGGGTCACAAAGAGTCAGGGACACGACTGAGGGACTAAACAACAACAAGATTTATGCATATATTTAATAGACTCTCCTTAATGGAAACAATATCTGGGATGAACTTAAGTTCCACTTATCCTAGACTGTACTGCTGCTGCTGCTGCTGCTGCTGCTGCTAAGTCACTTCAGTCGTGTCCGACTCTGTGTGACCCCATAGACGGAAGCCCACCAGGCTCCACCGTCCCTGGGATTCTCCAGGCAAGAACACTGGAGTGGGTTGCCATTTCCTTCTCCAATGTGTGAAAGTGAAAAGGGAAAGTGAAGTCGCTCAGTCATGTCCAACTCAGCGATCCCATGGACTGCAGCCTACCAGGCTCCTCCATCCATGGGATTTTCCAGGCAAGAGTACTGGAGTGGCTTGCCATTCCCTTCTCCGCTAGACTGTACTAGGATTAAGCAACTAGCAGGCAAACTTCACATAGCTGATTTTCCATTGCCTTTTTAAAGGTATCACCAGAGTCCAAAATGTTTGCAAGGCTTTTTTTTTTTAATCTTATTGCAATAGGATAAATTTTTATTATTATATATGGAAGCTAATCATTTCAGAGTAAACAACAGATGTTTGCACGCTTATTACTGTTTGGTACTGACATCGGTATTAAATGATAATATGAAAACATGTCAAAGACGTGAATGATGAATTCAGATGTCAGAAATGGAGGAAAAGAAGTGTTTAAAATAGAAAATGTATGAGTCCTGGGTGAGAAGTAAAACTATGAGCACCTTCTTCAGGCAGAGTGCAATACTATCTTTCCTCAGAATAACAAAAACCTGGAAAATTCCAAGTCACGTTTCTCTTCAAGGGTAGTTGCTGAACTATAAGTGATTAAAGTTTTCATTTGATCAAATAATAGCACCTGGTGAAAAAATGCAGCTGTATCAAAACAGTAAATTTATTAGGTGTGATGTATGTAGACAGATAAATAGATTGCTAGATAGATGTTCTCATGTTGCATACCATATTTTCTGGGCACAGTTTGCTACATTTCTAGAAAGCCAAACTCACATACTTATATATTAATTGATTTACCTTATATTCAGTTGCAAGTGATACTGTTAATTTAAATGAGCATCATTCAGTGTTTTCTGAGAATTAACCCAATTATGTGAAGACATGTACCTATCAAAACTATGGCTAGTTTTCACCCAGTAAAGATCATTGCTAATTTTTTATTCATAAATTTTAAAACATTGAGTTCATTTTTCACTAAATGAAATGTTCCAGCTCCTTTTCTCTAGCTATTACCTCAAAATGATCAAGATTGATGAAACAGGACTTCAAAGGCTTTACCTCTAGAGATGAGTGAAGAGCAGGCTTTGTGAAAGCAGGCATCCTTGTCTTGTTGAGTTCTGGGTCCTCAGAGCCTATGATAAGGCTCACACTTGGCAAGATGTACAATACATATTTGTAGAATGAATAGTTGTGGAATGAACAATGAGTGAATGACTAATAAAAGCATTCAGAATTTTAAAGTTTCCTTTAAAATGATATCACCTTGAACACAGTTTTTCATTGCAGGCAGATTCTTTACCAGCTGAGCAACCAGGGAAGCCCTTGAGCACAGTTTTGAAACTTTTGAGATTTTGAAAGTATATTGTAAATTTTAAGTTGTTGTTCAGTCACTAAGTCATGTCTGACTCTTTGTGACCCCATGGACTTTAGCACACCAGGCCCCTCTGTCCTCCACTATCTCCTGGAGTTTCCTCAAATTCATGGCCATTGAGTCAGTGTTGCTATTTAGCCATCTCATCCTCTGCCTCCCCCTTATCCTCTTGTCCCCAGTCTTTCCCAGCACCAGGGTCTTTTCCAATGAGTATGCATCAGGTGGCCAAAGTATTGGAGCTTCACCTCCAGGATCAGACCTTCCAATGAATATTCCAATGATTTCCTTTAGGGCTGACTGGTTTGATTTCTCCTCTCAAGATTCTCCTCCAGCACCACAATTCGAAAGCATCAATTCTTCAGTGCTCAGCTTTCTTTATGATACAACTCTCACATCCATGCATGACGACTGGAAAAACCGTATCTTTGACTATATATACCTTTGCTTGCAAAGTGATGTCTCTGCTTTTTAATATGCTGACTAGCTTTGTCATAGCTTTCCTTACAAGGATGCAGGCACCATCCACACTGATTTTGGAGCCCAAGAAAATAAAGTCTGTCACTGTTTCCATTGTTTCCCCATCTATTTGCCATGAAGTGATGAGCCCGGATGCCATGATCTTTGTTTCTTTTAATGTGAGTTTGAGGCCAGCTTTTCACTTTCCTCTTTCACCCTACCAAGAGGCTTTTTAGTTCCTCTTAACTTTCAGGTTGGCTTGAAGCTCAACATTCAGAAAACAAAGATCATGGCATCTGGTCCCATCACTTCATGGGAAATAGATGGGGAAACAGTGGAAACAGTGTCAGACTTAATTTTTTTGGGCTCCAAAATCACTGCAGATGCTGATTGCAGCCATGAAATTAAAAGACGCTTGCTCCTTGGAAGGAAAGTTATGACCAACCTTGATAGTATATTAAAAAGCAGAGACATTACTTTGCCAACCAAGGTCCGTCTAGTCAAGGCAATGGTTTTACCCGTGGTCATGTATGGATGTGAGAGTTGGACTGTGAAGAAAGCTGATCGCTGAAGAATCGATGCTTTTGAACTGTGGTGTTGGAGAAGACTCTTGAGAGTCCCTTGGACTGCAAGGAGATCCAACCAGTCCATTCTAGAGGAGATCAATCCTGGATGTTCATTGGAGGGACTGATGCTAAAGCTGAAACTGCAATACTTTGGCCACCTCATGTGACGAGTTGACTCACTGGAAAAGACTCTGATGCTGGGAAAGGTTGGGGGCGGGAGGAGAAGGGGACGACGGAGAATGAGATGGCTGGATGGCATCACCGACTCTGTGGACATGAGTTTGAGTGAACTCTGGGAGTTTGTGATGGACAGGGAGGCCTGGCATGCTGTGATTCATGGGGTCGTGGAGAGTCGGACACGACTGAGCGACTGAACTCAACTGAACTGAACTGAACTTTCTGCCATTAGAGTGGTATCATACGTATATCTGAGACTGTTGATATTTCTCCTGGCAATCTTTTTTAATTTATCATTTTTAATTGAAGGATAATTGCTTTACAATATTGTGTTGGTTTCTGCCATGCATCAACATGAATCAGCCATAGGTATATATATGTCCCCTCCCTCTAGAACCTCCCTCCCTCCTCCCACCTCATCCCACACCACTAAGTTGTCACAGAGCACCTGTTTGAGCTCCCTGAGTCATACAGCAAGTTCTCACTGGATATCTATTTACATACGGTAATAGATACATTTCCATGCTACTCTCTCAATTCGTCCCACCCTCTTCTTCCCCTCTGTGTCCAGAAGTCTATTCTCTATGTCTGCCTCTGCTTTGCTGCCTGAAAATAGGTTCATCAATACGATCTTTCTAGATTCCATATATCTGTGTTAATATACTTGTTTTTCTCTTTCTGACTTACTTCACTTGTGTAAGAGGCTCTAGATTCAACCACCTCACTACAAGTGACTCAAATTTTGTTACTTTTTATTGCTAAGCAATATTCGATTGTATATATGTACAACAGCTTCTTTGTCCATTCATCGGTCTATGGACATCCAGGTTTATTTCATGTTCTAGCTATTGTAAATAGTGCTGCAATGAACAATGGGGTACATGTGCCTTTTTCAATTGTGTTTTTCTCAAGATATATGCCTAGTAGTAGGATTATGGGTCATATGATAGTTTTATTCCTAATTTTTTATGGAATTTCCATACTGTCTTCCATAGTGGCTGTATCAATTTACATTCCCACAACAGTGCAAGAGGGTTCCCTTTTCTCCACATTCTCTCCAGCATTTATTGTTTGCAGATTTTCAAATGATGGCCATTCTGACCAGTGTGAGGTGATATCTCATTGTAGTTTTGGTTTGCATTTCTCTCATAAATGAGCGACATTGAGAATCTTTTCACGAGTTTATTAGCCATCTGTACGTCTTATCTGGAGAAATGTCTGTTTAGGTCTTCTGCCCACTTCATAATTGAGTTGTTTGTTCTTCTGGTATTGAGTTGCATGAGCTGCTTGCAACTCAAGCAGGATTAATTTTGGAGATTAATCCTTTGTCAGTTGTTTCACTTGCTATTATTTTCTCCCATACTGAGGGTTGTCTTTTCACCCTGTTTATACTTTCTTTGGCTGTGCAAAAGCTTTTAAGTTTAATTAAGTCCTATTTGTTTATTTTTGTTTTATTTCCATCACTCTAGGAGATGGGTCATAGAGGATCTTGCTGTGATTTATGTCAAAGAGTATTTTGCCTATGTTTTCCTCTAAGAGCTTCATAGTTTCTGGTCTTACATTTAGGTCTTTAGTTCATTTTGAGTCTTATTTTTGTGTATAGTGTAAAGAATTGTTTCAATTTCATTCTTTCACATGTGGCTGCCTAGTTTTCCCAGCACTTCTTACTGACGAAACTATCTTTTTTTCCACTGTATATTCTTGCCTGTTTTGTCAAAGATAAGGTGCCCATAGGTGCATGGGTAAATCTCTGGACTTTCTATCTTGTTCTATTGGTCTGTATTTCTATATTTGTGCCAGTACCATACTATCTTGATAACTGTTTAACATTGTATCATAGTCTGAAGTCCGGAAGGTTGATTCTTCCAGCTCCATTCTTCTTTCTCAGGATTGCTTTGGCTATTCAGGGTCTTTTATGTTTCCACAGAAATTGTGAAATATTTTGTTCTAGTTCCATGAAAAACTGGAACAGTGCCATTTGTCCTGAAAATCTTGATTCTAGCTTGTGAGTCATCCAGCCCAGTATTCCATATGATGTACCCTCCATAGAAGTTAAATAAGCAGGGTGAAAATATACAGCCTTGACATATTCCTTTTCCGATTTTGAACCAGTCCGTTTTCCATGTTTGGTTCTAATTGTTGCTTCTTGACCTGCATACAGGTTTCTCAGGAGACAGGTAAGGTGGACTGGTATTCCTATCTTGTTCAGAATTTTCAATAGTCTACAGTGATCCACAGAGTAAAAGGTTTTAGTGCAGTCAATGAAGCAGAAGTAGATGTTCTTCTGGACTTCCCTTTCCTTCTCCATGATCCAGTGCTGTGCTGTGCTTAGTCATTCAGTCATGTCTGACTCTTTGTGACCCCATGGACTCTCTGTCTCCTCTGTCCATGGATTGTTCAGGCAAGAATACTAGAGTGAGTTGCCATGAACTCCTCCAAAGGCTCTTCCCAACCCAGGGATCAAACCCAGGTCTCCAGCACTGCAGGTAGATTCTTTCCCACCTGAACCACCAGGGAAGCCCCTCACGATTCAATGAATTCATGATTCAATCAAATTGGCAATTTGATCTCTGATTCTTCTGCATCTTTGAAACCCAGCTTCTACATCTGGAAGTTCCCAGTTTATGTACTGTTGAAGCCTGGTCTGAAGGACTTTAAGCATAAACTTGCTATCATGTGAAATGAGTAGAATTGTATCATAGTTGCAACATTCTTTGGCATTGCCCTTCTTTGGTATTGAAATGAAAACTGACCTTTTCCAGTCCTGTGGCCACTGAGTTTTCCAAATTTGTTGACATATTGAGTGCAACACTTTAACAGCATCATCTTTTAGGATTTGAAATAGCTCAGCTGGAAATCCATCATATTCATCTTCAAGATTTGTTTTTAGTAATGCTTCCTAAGGTCCACTTGACTTCACAATCCAGAATGTTTGGGCTCTAGGTGAGTGACCACACCATCATGGTTTCTCAGGTGTTCAGTGGTAAAATACTCACCTGCCAAGCAGGATATGTGGGTTTGATCCCTGAGCTGGGAAGATCCCCTGGAGAAAGAAGTGGCAACCCACTCTAGTATTCTTGCCTGGGAAATCCCATGGACAGAGTAGTCTGGGGGGCTACAGTTCAAAAGATGTGAACAGGACTTAGTGACTAAACAACAACAAACAACAAATCTTAGGTATATGTCTATAATAATATTTGAAGAAAGTTGAGCTCACATTGATTTGTGTTCTCTACATAGAGGTTAACAGGCATTGGTTACAGACTCCTGTTGACCATGAAGGAAAGACAGGGAGGTAGTTGACCCATCTTCCCAATCATAACCATTAAAAGTTAAGCCAGACTTCTTTAAAGTAGACTATGCAAAACCAGAATTGTTTATTTTCCAAGAGAATAGGAATGATGACGCGATTTAACTTTGCAGTATAAAGGAATTGCTACTGCTGTTGGAAGGTTGTGCCCCTTCTCCAGAAAAATGAGGTCTGGATCTAAGGCCATGCTCACAGTCCTGGTAAGTAGCAAAGCTGGGACTCAAACCCAGGTCTGAGTCCCCATATTACTTGAATAATGTTTTGGTGCTACTCCTAGTCCTAGGCCTCTTGTGCAGGGCTCATTCCACCCACACATTGTCCCAGCTACAGGATTATTACTAAAACACTCCTGGAAACTATGAGAACAAAACAGTACAGCCCCACCACTCTTCCATGCCACCATTTACCAGTAGTAAAGCAGACCTTCTGAGCTCCATCCAGCTGTTTCTAATACCTATCTTTTGAAATGAGTCTATACTTAGGAGAAGTATCTATTGATTGGTCTCCTCTAAACCCTAGGCACAGCTAATTGGAATGAGAAGTCCAGTAGACAGGGACTCAATCTGATTTGGAAGAAGAGGCAGCAGTTGCTGGCATATTTGGAACATATCAAATAAATCCTGCTTTTACTACTGAATGAGTCGGGTTAATTGGCTGACTTTTTTTTTTTTTTCCCTAGATAGCTTTGTGTGAAGAGAAATTTTCTAATCCTTTCTATGTAGGCAACTTTGCTTTGGAAAATGTAAGGAGTGTTTTAGAAAGAATGTTAGAATCAAAGTTGGATTCTTGATATACCAAGTGACCTACTGCATGATTTCTGGCAAGAGCTATGTGAAGAGTAAAAACCAAAAGATAATGTTGATTGAGTTATCATCCTTATAACTTGATTTTTTTTTCATCTGAATGTGTATATACATTTGAGATTTTTGGAAGAGATAAGCTAAATGAATTCTGTATATCCTATTGCAAATGCTTTAATTTTAATGAGACTGAATTATATCTATTAAATTTTTCACCACCTTTCTTTTGGTAGAAAATAGACTGATACTAAAGCTGAAACTCCAATACTTTGGCCACCTCATGCGATGAGTTGACTCATGGGAAAAGAGTCTGATGCTGGGAGGGATTGGGGAGGGGAGGAGACGGGGACGACAGAGAATGAAATGCCTGGATGGCATCACCGACTCGATGGACATGAGTTTGAGTGAACTCCGGGAGTTGGTGATGGACAGGGAGGCCTGGCATGCTGTGATTCATGGGGTCGCAAAGAGTCAGACACGACTGAGCGACCGAACTGAACTGAGCTGAGCTGAACACTTCTGTTGCATTTACTATCTTCATAATATATTCTGATATTCATCTGCTCTTCTTTCCATTAATATTTCATTCAAATTACAAGGTGACATCATTGTTTACATACTGGTGTTTAGACATCTTTCCTGGGGAATATTTTCCATTTTTATTGTTTAAACAAGGTAATAAGCAGATCAATTTAAATTCAAGCTGAAGGTGACTTTTATATACATGTTTTTATCCCATTGAATACTCTATACAACCCAAGATAAAATATAACCTCCAAATTCAAAGTTTAACTGGAGAAAAAAACTATTTTTTCTCCATGAAGCCTAGCTGAGCCTTTGTACAAATTCAAGTATAATACTGATGACATGTTTTGCATGGAAAATGAGAGGTGAATTTGACATTTAAAAATTGGCTTACCCCTGACCTCCCCTCAATCCCTGACTACTTTCACAATATCTTCTGCAGAGCACAAGAGGCTTGAGGGACATTTTATTTTAATGGCAATTTATTCCTGATTCTTTTTTCAGAATTAAGATAAAATTGTGAAAATAAACACCGGAAGTCTGCTAGTTGAAACTTATCCATTGACAAATAACACACGTCTCCATTGTCAAAACGTGTTCAAAAGGGAAGAGCTTAGCAGTGTCTCATCTTAGCAACCCAGATGTTTGTTGTCAGCTTATCTTATTGTTATTAATAGGAATCTAATTGATATCAATTCTTCAACAACTACGTTAGCACTTTCTCACTGTTTACCTTTCTCTCTATAGTTGCCATATTTAACTGTTTTTTAAATTCCCTCCAGTCAAATTCTACATGACCTTCTCATCTATAAAGATAAGCTGTAAAGATAGCAACTTTGTTTAGAAATACATTTTACCAAGCTTAAATGTTATTGAAGTCTCATCAGCTAGTGCAGGGTAAGCCACACTTCATTTCTCAGATAGCTCACATTGTTTTCCGTAATGTAATGACTGGAGCTTGGGATGTTTAAATGGTACTTTACAGTGCAGACGTGGTCTAAACTTCTTCGTGATTATACATGTGCTGTTCTATGGTGTGCACTAATCTCTTCTGCCTTGGGTGTTTTAACAAAATGGCTGAAATTTTCAGCCATTATGGATGAGTTATTCAGCAAATCTGTAAAAGCAATTCCACTTGACAAGCCTATAGTAGTACTACTTTAAGTGATTGAATCTCTTTGATTCCACAATAGCAAGGTCCTTATTATTCTTGCAGGAATTTTACAAGTTCTAAGAATATTTCCAAAATGCCACTAGCCACAGTGCTAAAGAGAGGCAGACAATTCAGTCAGAACTATACTAATTTGATTTAGGGAACCCAGTTAGAGCAGTGATTTTTTTTTAAGAAAAAAAAAAAAAAACTTTGTTACACTTTATGTTCAAATGCATTGATCTTTTATTAGATTGAGTGTCTTGAAGATCTTATCCATAACATGGCATTCCCCTTACTCAAATATATTTTCTAGTAAATGAATGGAAGTCACAAAATTGGTGAGGTCATGAAACTTATTTATCTAAAACACTGAATTGTATACATCCCTTAAAGGCAAAGGGATGTTTTTTGCCCTGAGGGTATTAGTCATGGTCCATAGTTCGTGGGAAAAACTAAGGAAGTCTCAAAATTGTGTTCCTATTATTTCCATTTCTCTAAGACTTTGTTTGAATTCCCAAGTGAATTTTCTATTATCCCATTGTACATTGCATAGGAGGGTACCAACCAACAGTCTTTGGGGCGCAACACCTGCAGTTACATTCAAAGGCATGACTTTTCCAAGCAGTTTTTGAGCTCGTCGGCATTGTCCCCAAAAGGATAAAGGCCTAGGTTTTTTACCTGACTGGCAGAAGCATTCCAGCACCACCAAAGGACTCTAAACATTGTTTTGTGAGTAATGAGTCCTGCTGGTTTCATCCTGCAAGACATTGAAATCCCACAGGGAAAATGTGGTCAGAAATAAAACAGAGGGCTGGGGCCTTTAATGAGTTTCCTATCCACAGATGCCATCAAGCTTTTATACTATTCATTTTATTTCTACAGCTTCAACAAAGATTCCCAGAGTTGTGGGCCATACTCTTAACATTGAAGTGCATAGAACTTGGCAGAAATCTACACTTCAGAGATAATAACATATCATTCCATGAAATAAAGGAAAAGGCATAATCAAAAAAAGAAGTTAAATATGGAAACCTGTTTTGACAACAAATGAATACAGATGAAGCCAGACAGGAAAGGTGTTATGTATGCGTGTGTGTTTTTTTCATGTTTCACATAATTCATGATATTGTAAGAATCTATCAAGTTTTTTTCTTTTTTTTCATATCCTTTAAGTCAGATAGATTATTTATAATGCTCTCCATCTTATATCAAGGAAAAATTTCAAAGACTGGTGCTTTGAAAGAAAAGAACAGAACAACATTTGCAAAAATCTATCAAAAATATATATGGCTCATTCTCCAAATCATTTTATTAATTATACTTGGGGATTCCTCAAGGCGATTTGAATGTACAACAAAATAAAATCAGACTTTCTGAAATTAAAAAATTAAAAGGAAAAGCAATTGTTACTGAGTAGGTAAATCATGGAAATTACCAGTGGAAGCAAATATTCATCAAATATATTTTATTAATAAACATAACTACTGAGTTATTAAAAGCTTCCCTGAATCTTACACTGGGGGAAAACATCAGATCTCATCAAATTTTTAATTAAATGACAGACAAGGGACTTTTTGGATTTGTAATTATTAAAATCAAAATAAAAAATATTTTCCCTATCTTATAAAACTATTTCCAAGTTTACTTTTCACTTACAAAGATTTTTTTGTGTATGTTCAAACTAGAAATTCTTAGAAGAGATTTAATTAAAAGTCAAGAATTATGGAGAGACTATACCATAAAAATCTATCTCACCCACCCAGGAAGTTTTTACTTGAGGGTGAGATGTAGGAAAAGAGTAACATGGAAACTTATATTACCATATGTAAAATAGATAGCCAATGGGAATTTGCTGTCTGTTTCAGGGAACTCAAACAGGGGCTCTGTATCAACCCAGAGGGGTGGGATGGGGAGGGAGATGGGAGGGAGTTTCAAAAGGGAGGGGATATATGTATACCTCTGGCTGATTCATGTTGAGGTTTGACGGAAAACAGCAAAATTTTGTAAAGCAATTATCCTTCAATAAAAAATAAATTAATTAAAAAAAATATTTTGGTTGCTTTATGACAGCTTCATATTGACCGTTGCTGAATTTTTCAAATTGACTTCTGATGAGCCAAAAGTTTCTGTCTTGGATTTTACTATCCTATCTAGAAAATTATTGCTTAACTAAATTAATGATAAATCTAAAACATAATTTTCTGAATTATTGTTGATAAAAATAATATTGAACAGGGTAATAGGTATCATTGAGTTGTTTCTGCCATTTAAAACTTGTCTGTCCCAACGCAAATGAAGGAGAAGTTAGTAATTCAGGAGAATATAGAAACTTTCTAAAAAATGGATATGCAAGAGACCTAAATTGACGAACATTCAAAAACAGAAGCTTGGAGTTGTTCAAAGGCATTAACAGAACAGAAAAAGTTTTTGGAGACAGTGAATGGAGAAAACCTGAACATCCCTACTCCACTCCGAATCGTGTGTTTTAAATTCGTTAAACAATAACATTCTCTATTCTTGCTATCCTTATT